>NC_040105.1:73023065-73327467 GCF_003369695.1 Bos indicus x Bos taurus | reverse complement strand
GATCTCATGTCACTTACCTCTGTTGCTTTGATGCCTCTCCCTCTCCTAGTGTACCATATGATCAACTGTAAAAAGAGAGAGGTCCTTGTTCATATATAGTAGGTTCAATATGCTGTTGTAAATGTTTCTACCAGCCATATATATAGATGTCCCTAAAAGACAGAAATAAGTGAAAATTTTCCCACTTGGAAAAGTTTTACATAGTACACCTGGTTATCAATTTGCTGTATATAATAAATTATTTAGAAAAAATGACCACAATTCCTTAACCTGTTCTTTCTAATTTTTCAACTCCTCCCATTAAGAGGTAGAGTCTATTTCTCCACCCCTTTAATCCTTGGGCTGGCCTTATGATTTATTTGGCCTATTGGATGTAGTACTAAGTACCAGTTCATGGCCTAGTACTCAAGAGGTTTTCTATGTTTTTCCTCTCTCTCAGAACCCTGAGATGATCATATGAATAAGTCCAGGATAGTTTGCTGGATGATGAGATGCATGTAGCCTTGCCCCAGTTTATCCTAAGCAATAGGCAACAAATTACCATACATGTGAGAAAAGTCTCCCTAGACCAACCTGTCTCTCAGCTGATGCACTAGTTGGCCACAGATGCATGAATAAGACCAACTGAGATCAACCAAGCATAGTCTAGAAAAACAGAATCATTTAGCTGATCAAAATCTCATGAGTAAAAATATGTATTTACTGTTTTAAACAGCTGAATTTTGGAGTGATTTATTATATAGCAATAGCTAACTGATAAAATGTAGGAGAAATGGCTGAAAGTATGTGTATCCATGGACTTTTGGGCAATGATAAATGGCTTGGCTGGCTGATAAGAGTCCTGGAAATAAAAATATTAAAATACTGGAGACAAAGAAATTTAGGGTAGAGGCATGTAAATGACACATAAGAATGGGTAAAACATGACAAAGTTTGTAACACACATTAATGTTCAGGAAGCTCTCAACATTTAAGTGAATAGGGCAATTAACTCTATAGATTCAGTCAACCTCTTTCCTAGGCTATCCCAGTGCTTTTTTTTTTAATGGAACTATGAATAAAGTGGCTACGATGACAGCACTGAGAGCTAGACAAAGGGTTTCTCTAACCAAGGCTGATATAACTACTTTACTGCTAAATGCCCAATCTACCAGCAGCAGAGACTGTTATTGAGGTCTCAATAGAGTATGATCCTTCAAACAAAAACATCCAGCTATTGTGGCTGGTTAATGACATAATTCCTCTTTCATCTGAGATCCACTAGTTCTACTATATATCACATCATCTGAGATCAGTCAAATGAAATAGCCTAGTAGATGTTGAATGAACGTTCCATTTGTGATTATCCCCTACAGGGTTGAGGCAAAATCTTTCTGTTATAAAGCATGTTCATTGCACATATGGCTGATCAGTTCAGTTCAGTTGCTCAGTCATGTCCGACTCTTTGCAACTCCATGGACTGCATCACGACAGGCTTGCCTGTCCATCACCAACTCCCAGAGCTTACTCAAACTCATGTCCATAGAGTCAATGATGCCATCCAACCATCTCATCCTGTTTTCCCTTTTTTCTCCCACCTTCAATCTTTCCCAGCATCAGGGTCATTTCAAATGAGTCAGTTCTTTGCATCAGGTGGCTAAAGTATTGGAGTTTCAGCTTCAACATCAGTCCTTCCAATGAATATTCAGGACTGATTTTCTTTGGATGGACTGGTTGGATCTCCTTGCAGTCCAAGTGACTCCTAAGAGTCTTCTACAACACCACAGTTCAAAAGCATCAATTCTTCGGCACTCAGCTTTCTTTATAGTCCAACTCTCACATCCATACATGACTACTGGAAAAATCATAGCCTTGACTAGATGGACCTTTGTTGCCAAAGTAATGTCTCTGCTTTTTAATATGCTGTCTAGGTTGGTCATAACTTTTCTTCAAAGAAGCAAGCATCTTTTAAATTCATGGTTGCAGTCACCATCTGTAGTGATATTGGTGCCCCCAAAAATAAAGTCTGACACTGTTTCCATTGTTTACCCATCTATTTGCCATGAAGTGATCTGACTGGATGCCATGATCTTAGTTTTCTGAATGTTGAGTTTTAAGCCAACTATCCTCTTTCACTTTCCTCAAGAGACTTTGTTCTTCACTTTTTGCCATAAGTGTGGTGTCATTTGCATATCTGAGGTTATTGATATTTCTCCCAGAAATTTTGATTCCAGCTTGTGCTTCATCCAGCTCAGCATTTCTCATGATGTACACTGCATGTAAGTTAAATAAGCAGAGTGACAATATACAGCCTTGATGCACTGCTTTCTTGATTTCAAACCAGTCTGTTATTCCATGTCCAGTTCTAATCATTGCTTCTTGACCTGCATACAGTTTTCTCAGGAGGGAGGTAAGGTGGTATGCTATTCCCATCACTTTAAAAATTTTCCACGTTTGTTGTGATCCACACAATCAAAGGCTTTAGCATAGTCAATACAGCAGAAATAGATGTTTTTCTGGGGCTCTCTTGCTTTTTCAATGACCCAACAGATGTTGGCAATTTGATCTCTGGTTCCTCTGCCTTTTCTAAAACCAGCTTGAACACCTGGAAGTTCACAGTTCACATACTGTTCAAGCCTGGCTTGGAGAATTTTGAACATTACTTTACTAGCCTGTGAGATGAGTGCAATTGTGTGGTAATTTGATCATTCTTTGGCATTGCCTTTCTTTGGGATTGGAGTGAAAACTGACCATATCCAGTCCTGTGGCCACTGCTGAGCTTTCCAAATTGTTGGCATATTGAGTGCAGCACTTTCACAGCATCACCTTTCAGGATTTTAAAGAGCTCAACTGCAGTTCCATCACTTCCAATAGCTTTGTTCGTAGTGGTGCTTTCCAAGGGCCACTTGCCTTCCCATTCTGGGATGTCTGGCTCTAGATTAGTGACAATACCATCGTGATTATCTGGATCATGAAGATCTTTTTTTTTTTTTTTTGATAATTCTTTTGTGTATTCTTGTCACCTCTTTTTAATATCATCTCTTTCTCTTATATCCATACCATTTCTGTCCTTTATTGTACTCATCTTTGCTTGAAATGTTCCCTTCATATCTCTAATTTTCTTCAAAAGGTCTCTAGTCTTTTCCATTCTATTCTTTTCCTCTATTTCTTTGCATTGATCACTGAGGAAGGCTTTCTTATCTCTTCTTGCTATTCTTTGGAACTCTGCATTAAAATGGGTATATCTTTCCTTCTCTCCTTTGCCCTTTGTGTCTTTTCTTTTCTCAGCTCTTTGTAGGGCCTCCTCAGACAGTCATTTTGCCTTTTTTGCATTTCTTTTTCTTGGAGATGGTCTTGATCACTGCCCCCAGTACAATGTCATGAACCTCCATTCATAGTTCTTCAGGCACTCTGTCTATCAGTTCTAATCACTTGAATACATTTGTCACTTCCACTGTATAATCATAAGGGATTTGATTTAGGTCATACATGAATGGCCTAGTGGTTTTCCCTACTTTCTTCAAATATAGCTAATATATGGTTCTTATCCTCAATACTTAGAATAAATTGGTCCAGTGAATATTGGGATTGGCTCCTGTCTCCAACACTTGTGGGCTATGACTTTCTATTCCTAAATTCTTAGGCTCTTCCAGGTTCAAAGCCCTGGTTTTTGTTAGGGGACAATGCTTCTAAAAAAGGGGAGTGTATAGGGTGCCATTGAACATGGAACAACTCTTACCTAGCCAGTTATGAATTCTCATAAAAGTAAACTAGTAAACAAAGAAAGAAGTTGATTTTATGGTATGAATTGACCCTATTACTGAAAGGTTGTTGCTGACACACGAAAAGATGCAGGGATTCTTGGCCTCTGGAGGAGAAGAATTCAATCTGGGGCCAGAGATGAGGCTTAATTGCTCAGAGCTTCGTGTAATAAATTTTTATTAAAGTATACAGGAGACAGAGAAAGCTTCTGACATAGGTATCAGAAAGAGGCAGAAAGAGCACCCCCTTGCTAGTGTTAGCAATGGAGTTACATACCCTCTAATTAGTTATTACAGTGAATCAAAAGAATGTCTGGAGGTTGTAAAAACCTCACTAGACCTACTCCTATAATTTACATTTTAAGATAACAGGATTAGCCAGGTTTTTCTCAGAGACTGTCCCCAACCAGGATACATTATTGTTATATAATCCTAAGGAATGTAGAGGGGAAAAAAAAGTTTGTCCTTTCTTCCTCTTGAGAATTCCAGACCCCTCTCTCCTTGGGAACCCCTAGACTTCTTATCAACCTGCCTAGGAAATGACTCTCTAATTACTATGAAAGCTTAAAGTTACTCCTATATAATTGAAATAAGGAGACATTTCTAGAACTCATGGAATTTTACTAGCATGTCTTTTTGGGTTTCCACACCTCATAATGATGATTGATAGATTATTATAATTACTGTACCCAGGCAAGGGCAAGTCAACTAAGGACTCAGACCTCTTAAGGTTGAAAGTTTAGATAATCCCACCAGACAAACAATCTATACCAACTAAAATACTGGTTGTTAGTGAGGGAAAAGTAAACTGCAGGTGGAGGTGTGAGACAGTAAATATCAATACAGACTTGGGACCAGTTGAAATGGTAGGAATAGTAGTAGCATGTCCCATTAATCTTCCCCATGTGTTGTCATTTTTAGAGAAAGAAGTTGATCTCAGCTTAATGGAAAAATACTTAATGGAGAAAATGAGAAACAGTGAATGCAAAGGGTGGACTCTATAGGACACATCTTGAATACTACTTTACAGCATCTCACCCTCAGGTTTGATTTCAGCCATATAATGAAAAAAAGTTGTCTTCAAGCTTTAATCCCACTTCATGCTGACAGTACCTCCTCTCAGTAAAATCATCCTCAACTAAATTAGGGCCAGGAGTCAATGGAAAGACAACACCTGTTAAATCGGTGGTCATTTTGAGGTGCACCCTATATATCTCCTCAAAATGGTCTATCTAGAGTGATATCAACTATCTACAGCAGTAGCTAACTTAATCACACATAATTGGATTTTTCTCCTTCCCTGTTTTTCTCTCTCTAGTTCCTTATTCCCATTGTCTAAGATCAATTCCCAAATAAACTGTCTGGATTAAAAAGATTTTGAATCAGCCTCAGCTTTGAAGATAATCCAGGAAAAGACATATGTATTTCACTCTTGCTGTATTTTTCCCTTCCTTTGTGTTTCTCATCTCAGGGGAGGGTTGAAACTGCCCTCGATGTTAAATGCTGAATTTGTTTTCAGAAAATATAATATTCTTACTTTTTGTTTTCCAGGAGCCTAAGTAACCTGAGGTCAATACACTTGGAAACAAAGAATAAAATGTATAAATTTGAGGAGAGAGAAGCATAAGCAATGAAAGAGAATAATTCCCCAAGACCAGAAAATGATTATGGCTTGGTGTTCCACAAACAGCAGAGGACCTATGCCCTAAATTGGATGCCTTAGAAAGATGCCATGATCTTCTGAGAGTGTGGTTGTGATATAGCAATCCAGGGAAGCTGGACCATAGACAGGACAGCTTCCAAACTTGACAAATATCATGCCAAACCTTGACACAAGTGCAATGGGTCTTTAAGGTATCATGTAGATTCAGATAATGAACAAGTCAATAACATTGATGTTGCAGCAAAGACAAGATTTCTAGAAACCATACATAACCTCCAGATTTCTGTGAGATTCTAAAGAGGGGAATACACACACACACACACGCACACACACAGGTGTATTCATGCAGCATACAGTGACTGAGATTGAAATACCAGTTGATTACTATGGGGCCTCAAAATTAACTTTAATTTGATTTTTTAAAGTAAGTAATATGGTATTTATGGCATGTCCAAGACTGTATTTTCAACTTCACACCACTATATACCTCTCCTAGATCAATGCAGGGCTTAGGTTTTTTTTTAATATATGCTGATTCTGCAAGCATGTGAACCTGCTTCTGTACACACACACATACACACTGTCCCAATCTTCCATCTGGACCAAAAAGAAGCCTGTGTTGTGCTGTGCTTAGTTGCTCAATTGTGTCCAACTCTTTGCAACACCATGGACTATAGCCCGCCAGGCTCCTCTATCCATGGAGATTCTCCAGGCAAGAATACTGGAGTGGGTTGCCATCCCCTCCCCCCCCCCAGGGGTCTTCCCAACCCAAGGATAGAACCCAGGTCTCCTTCATTGCTGGTGGATTCTTTACCTTCTGAGCCACCAGGGTCTAAATGCACTCACATGTTCCCCTTAAAAGTATCAAGACTAAAATGGAAACATTTATAGCCAGAGAGCTATATCATTAAAAATATATTCATTTCTTAAAACATATACAATGTTTATAAACTCTATTGTCCTACTCAACTTGTTCAGAATTGTATATATTACTCTTATTTTCTTACTTTAATCCTGATTTTCTAACATTACAACCATTTCACACATGCTAGAAACCTGGGAGTTATTCCTGACATTTCTCCCTTACATTGTATATCTAACATATTACCAAATCCAAATAATTTCATTTCCTATCATTTTCTCATATGTTTCTCTTCTCTGCTTTCACTGTATCAGTTTGTGGCCTCAGCATCTCTCCCTGGTAATCACCTCCTAACAGTTCTTCCTATACCTGTTCTCATCATCATCCAAAACATTCAATATAGTGCCTGCTAAAGTTATCTTCCTAAAATATCAACTAGAAAATGTCAATCCCTGTATAAAATACATTGACTCTCAACTATGAAGAGAATAAAATTCAAACATGAAAAACTCTGATCATTACTTCAATCATATGTACCTATCCACTCTCTTTTTCACTTTCTTCCTCTAATTTCATGCTTTAATAGCACCAAAATATTTGTGATTGCTTTCATAAAATATGCTATTCCTCACCTCTGTGCTATGACCATAGTTCTAGTTGTTTCCAGAAAGCCATGCTTACATTTCTGCTCTAGATAATTTTTATTCATCCTTCAAGTTGCAATTCAGATGTCATTTTCTCCAGGATATTAAATTGTACTAAGAACCCCGCCTCAATGTCCCATATCACACCATGTCTCTATCACTGTATTTTATTTGATATATTGAAATTATTTTTAGTCTTTACTGTCTTTCACACTATTAAGTGAGCCTCTTCAGGGGAATACCTTATTAATTTAAAGATCCTTTGTTCTTAGCATTGTGGCTTGAAAATAGCAATTTTTATCAATGTTTATTGAACTAAATAGTTAAATGACTCCTTTCTCCAGACTTACACTCTACCATCACCTTCAGTATACACTATATTCTACTCTTCATTAACTACGATCTCTTTTCTAGACTTGGAATATAAAGTATCACAAGCTTCTGGAGCAAAAATTCACAAGGAGAAAACTTTCCTGGGGCAAGTACCAGGGTATGAAAACTTAAATTTCAATTGACAAATTTCTTGAGGATCAGTGTGGACATGTCTAAACTTTTAAAACTCTGGAAGGTCAGTTACAAAGGGTTCCCATGGTTTAATTCTAGAAGGTCTACCAGGTTCTCACAGTGAATATAGAAGAAGAGAGCAATTTATTTTGTGCTTCTTACAGTGGGAAAGGGAACAATAATCATTTTGAAATACATCAGAGCATTCTGTTCTTTTAAACAAAACCTGCCCTCAGGATAAACTATTCTACCAAAGCCTAAGCTATTAGGAGCCCAACTGACCTGGGGGTGGGGGTGGGGGGGCTTAAGTCCTATCTAGCTTTACACACATACTCACACACTCACAAACACACACAAAGCCTTCAACTTCTGTCCATGTTAGTTATCCTGTCCCACCTAAGAAGCTGAAGAAACTGATAAGTATTTGTGAGATGCATAGCCCAGAGACACATGCTCCCTGAAAGACCTAATCATAGAGTTAAAGACTGCTTCCCCCGCCCTATACCCTACCACTCTACCACCAAAAACCCATTTGCCACAATGTTGTAACCCTAGTATATCATATCTGGCTTTCCAAAAATTTAAAGACATACTAAAAGGCCACAAACACGGTTTGAAAAGAGAGAACAAGCATCAGAACCAAGCTCAGATGTGGCAGGGATGTTAGAATTATCAGACTGAGAACTGAAAACTATTACCATTATTTTGATAAGGAAGCTAAAGAAAAACAGTAGACAACATGCAAATACAGATAAACAGTATAAGCAGAAGGATCAAAATTCAAAGAAACATTCAAAACTAAAGAGACAAAAAATAGAAATGAAATATGCTTTTAGTGGGCTAATTAATAATGGGCCCAGTTGAGGAAAAAAAATCTCTGAATTTGGCAGACATTTTTGCAGCAGAAACTTCAAAAATTAAAAAACAAAAGCCCAAAGACTATAAAAAAATGGAATACAGTGTCCAGGAAATGTAAGACAGACAAAAATATATCACATATGTAACAGGAATAAAAGAAGGATAATATAGATAATAACAGGCTTTTAAAACAATAATGAAGAATGAATAAATAAGAATAGTGCATGAGTATTAATGTCACACATTAATTCAAAAATCCATGAAGCCCAGAGAAAACCAAGGAGGATACATGCTAAAAAAAAAAACCTACAACCAGGCATAGACTATTCAAACTTCAGAAAATCAAATATAAAGAAAAATCTAGAAAGAAACTAGAGGAATAAAACATCTTACCTATATAGGATCATTTTTTTTTAAAGAGTAGAGAAAAATACCTAAAGTGTTGAGAGGAAACACACACATGCACCTAAAATTCTGTATTTTGCAACATTATTCTTGAAAAGTGAAGAAATAATTTCTTGCACAAGTAAAAATTGAGAGAATCTATTGTCTGTACACATGTTTTACAAGAAATCTTCTTTTTCTTTTTTTTATAATATATATGTGTTTATTTTAATTGGAGGCTAATTACTTCAGAGAGAATAAAATGATATGTATTAGAAACTCAGGTTTATATAAAGAAAGAAAGGGAACTGGAGAAGGAATAGAAGAAAACCTTTTTTTTTTTTTAATTCTTAATCGATCTAATGGATAATAGCTTGTGCAAAATAATAATAATAACAATATATTCAGTTTTCTATGCTTATGAATATTTATATACTTATATATGTTTATGTATAAATAAACGAGTAATAACAATGATGCAGAAAATGGGAAGGCAGAATTAGGGATATTTTTTAAGTGATGAAAGTATAACTGATATGTTAAGAAAAGACATTAAATGGAGTTACACAAAATTTTCAATTAAAACTCACAAAAAGCAGAGAAAGCATGAAAAATAAAAACAAAGAACAAAGGGAACAAACAGAAAACAATATTAAACATGGTAAATATTGATAAAGATATAGGAATAATCATTTTAATGTTAAAGGTCTAACAATAATTAAAAGACAGACTGTGAGAGTGGGCCCCAAAGAAGACCCAGATATATGCATCTAAAAACAGAGCATCAAAATATGCAAGAAAAAAGATGATAAAACTGCAAAGAGAAATAGAAAAATTCACTGTTGTAGTTAAAGACTTCAACTGTCCTCTAACAGAAATGAACTGATCCAGAAAGCTGAAAATCAGTAGGGACATAGTTGAATTGCACAGTACCATCAATCAACTGAATAAAATTATCATCTATAGACTATTACACAGAACAACAGCAGAATAAACATTCATCTCAAACTCACATGGGATAATTGCTAGAGGAACTTTTCTAGGTGATAAACAGTAGAGGAGAAAACAAGAGGAAGGGAAGAAAAAACGCCTGTAAAGACAAATTAAGAAAATGACAGAGGCGGTCCTAAGATGGTGGAGGAATAGTACAGGGAGGCCACTTTATCCCCCACAAATTCATCAAAAGAACATTTAAACGCTGAGTAAAATCCACAAAACAACTTCCGAATGCTGGCAGAGGACATCAGGCACCCAGAAAAGCAGCCCATTGTCTTTGAAAGGAGGTATGAAAAATATAAAATACAAAAAAAGAGACAAAAGAGGTAGGGATGGAGCTCCATCCTGGGAGGGAGTCTTAAAAAGAGAGGTTTCCAAACAGCAGGAAACACTCTCACTGCGGAGTCTGTGCCGAGCCTTGGAAGCACAGAGGGCAACATAATAGGGAGAAAAAATAAGTAAAGAATTAAAACCCACAGATTAGGAGCCCAACGGTAACTCCCCCAGCAGAGAAGCAGTGCAGACGCCTGTGCCTGCCACTAGCAAGTGGGGGCTGGCCAGTGAGGCGCGGGCTGCATTGCTTAGAGTAAGGATTGTGGCTGAATGCCCCCAAGGATAATCAGAGCAAACTAATTTGGGCTAGCAAACCAGACTGTGGGATAACTACCATGCGAAAAGCCCTAAGACACCGCCAGGCCCCGTGCACAGAACAAAGGGTGGAACAGAACTAGCCGGCTGCAGACCATCCCCCTCTGATGACAGGCAGCCACAGCCTGAAGGGGTCAATCGCAGCCCCAGAGAGACATTATCTACCAAACTACAAGCAGGCTTCTTTGCTTACTAAGACTTCTTGGGGTTCTGGACAGTCATCCGCCTGAGAAGGTGCGCCGGTTGTACACCCAGAAAACCAAGTGGCAGGGACGGGAGAGGCAATAAGTCGCAGTGACCTCGCTTGCCAAACACCTCATCACCTGAGCTGCTTGGAGCTGGGAAGGGCACCAAACACAGGCCCAACAGAGTCTGAGCCTCTGAGGACTACCCGAGTGCCTGAACCTGAGCGGCTTAGACCTGGGAGGTGCCTGCAGCCCAGGGCTGGCCTGGGATGGTTCCTGGTGGAGCAACCTAGAGCCTGAGCTGTGTGGGCAGGGAGGGTGCACACGCTGTGAGCAGGGGCAGGCCCAGTGTTGCTGAGACACTACGAGCACATGCCAGTGTTATTTGTTTGCAAGGTCCCTCCCTCCCCACAGTGCGACTGAACAAGTGAGCCTAAAAAAGTGTCCACCACCGCCCCCTTGTGTCAGGGTGGAAATCAGACACTGAAGAGATCAGCAAACAGAAGCTAAAACAGAGGGAACCGCCTTGGAAGTGACAGGTGCAATAGATTAAAACCCTGTAATTAGTACTGGCTACATAGGAAGGGGCCTATAGATCTTGAGAAATATAAGCCGGACCAAGAAACTATCCGAAAATGAACTGACCCCACACTGCCCACAACACCACCAGAGAAAGTCCTAGATATATTTTTCCTATTTTTAAGATCATTCTTTTTCTTCTTCTTCTTTTTTTCTTTTTTCTTTTTTTTAACTTTTTTTTAATTTTAAGTCCTCTATTACTCTTTTAATTTTCATTTTTATAACCTACTATTACTTTTAAAAAAAAGACTATTTTTAAAAGCAAACTTCATATATATATATATACATATATATAGTTTTAATAACTTCTGTAACTTTTTTTTTTCTTCTTCTTCTCCTTTTCTTTAATATTGTATTTTTGAAAATCCAACCTCTACTCTAGAATAATAATCTTTGCTTTTTGGTATTTGTTATCAATTTTGTACCTTTAAGAACCCAGTCTTCAGTACCTATTTTTACTTGGGAGTGAGATTACTGGCTTGACTTCTCTCTCCCTCCTTGGAATCTCCTTTCTCTCCACTAGGTCACCTCTGTCTCCGCCCTCCACCTCTGTCTCCTTCCTCCCTCTTCTCTTCTCTGTATAACTCCATGAACATCTCTGAGCGGTCCAGACTGTGGAGCACACATAAGGAAGTGATTACTGGCTAGCTTGCTCTCTCCTCTTTTGATTCCACCTCATCTCATTCAGGTCACTTCTAACTCCCTCCACCCTCTTCTCTTCTCCATGTAACTCTGTAAACTTCTCTGGGTGTCCCTCACTGTGGAGAAACTTTTCATCTTTGATGTTTTATCAACAGTGCTGTATAGAAGGAAAAGTCTTGAGACTACTGTAAAAATAAGACTGAAAACCAGAAGCAGGAGGCTTAAGTCCAAATCCTGAGAACACCAGAGAACTCTTGACTCCAGGGAACATTAATTGACAGGAGCTCATCAAATGCCTCCATACCTACACTGAAACCAAGCACCACCCAAGGGCCAACAAGTTACAGAGTAAGACATACCACACAAATTTTCCAGCAACACAGGAACACAGCCCTGAGCTCCAATATACAGGCTGCCCAAGGTCACTCCAAATCCACTGACTTCTCATAACTTGTTACTAGACACTTCATTGCACTCCAGAGAGAAGAAATCCAGCTCCACCCACCAGAACACTGACACAAGCTTCCCTAACCAAGAAACCTTGACAAGCCACCTATACAACCCCATCGACAGTGAGGAAACTCCACAATAAAGAGAACTCCACAAACTGCCAGAATACAGAAAGGCCATCCCAAACTCAGCAGTATAAACAAGATGAAGAAACAGAGGAATACCGAGCAGGTAAAGGAACAGGATAAATGCCCACCAAACAAAAGAGGAAGAGATAGGGAATCTACCTGATAAAGAATTGCAAATAATGATAGTGAATATGATCCAAAATCTTGAAATAAAAATGGAATCACAGATAAATAGCCTGGAGGCAAGGACTGAGAAAATGCAAGAAAGGTTTAACAAGGACCTAGCAGAAATAAAAAAGAGTCAATATATAATGAATAATGCAATGAATGAAATAAAAAACACTCTGGAGACAACAAATAGTGGAGGCAGAAGATAGGATTAGTGAAATAGAAGATAGAATGGTAGAAATAAATGAATCAGAGAGGAAAAAAGAAAAATGAATTAAAAGAAATGAGGACAATCTTAGAGACCTCCAGGACAATATTAAATGCCACAACATTTGAATCATAGGAGTCCCAGAAGAAGAAGACAAAAAGAAAGATCATGAGAAAACATTTGAGGAGATAAGAGTTAAAAACGTCCCTAAAATGGGGAAGGAAATAATCACCCAAGTCCAAGAAACCCAGAGAATCCCAAACAGGATAAACCCAAAGCAAAACACCCCAAGACACATATTAATCAAATTAACAAAGATCAAACACAAAGAACAAATATTAAAAGCAACAAGGGAAAAACAAAAAATAACACACAAGGGGATTCCCGTAAAGATAACAGCTGATCTTTCAATAGAAACTCTTCAGGCCAGGAGGGAATGGCAAGACATACTTAAAGTGATGAAAGAAAGAAAATAACCTACAGCCCAGATTACTGTACCCAGCAAGGATCTCATTCAAATATGAAGGAGAAATCAAAAGCTTTCCAGACCAGCAAAAGCTGAGAGAATTCAGCACCACTAAACCAGCTCTCCAACAAATGCTAAAGGATATTCTCTAGAGAGGAGACACGAAAACGGTATATAAACTCGAACCCAAAACAATAAAGTAAATGGAAACAGGATGACACTTATCAATAATTACCTTAAATGTAAATGGGTTGAATGCCCCAACCAAAAGACAAAGACTGGCTGAATGGATACAAAAACAAGACCACTATATATGTTGTCTACAAGAGACCCACCTCAAAACAGGGGACACATACAGACTGAAAGTGAAGGACTGGAAAAAGATATTCCATGCAAATAGAGATCAAAAGAAAGCAAGAGCAGCAATACTCATATCAGATAAAATAGACTTTAAAACAAAGGCTGTAAAAAGAGACAAAGAAGGACACTACATAATGATCAAAGGATCAATCCAAGAAGAAGATATAACAATTATAAATATATATGCACCCAACATAAGAACACCACAATATGTAAGACAAATGCTAACAAGTATAAAAGGGGAAATTAACAATAACACAATAATAGTGGGAGATTTAATACCCCACTCACAGCTATGGATAGATCAACTAAACAGAAAATTAACGAAGAAACACACACTTTAAATGATAGAATAGACCAGTTAGACCTAACTGATATCTATAGGACATTTCATCCCAAACCAATGAATTTCACCTTTTTCTCAAGTGCACATGGAACCTTATCCAGGATAGATCACATCCTGGGCCATAAATGTAGCCTTGGTAAATTCAAAAAAATTGAAATCATTCCAAGCAACTTTTCTGACCACAGTGCATTAAGATTAGATCTCAAATACAAGAGAAAAAATATTGAAAATTCCAACATATGGAGGCTGAACAACACACTGCTGAATAACCAACAAATCACAGAAGAAATCAAAAAGGAAATTAAAATATGCATAGAAATGAATGAAAATGAAAACAAAACAATCCAAAACCTATGGGACACTGTAAAAGCAGTGCTAAGGGGAAAGTTCATAGCAATACAGGCACACCTCAAGAAACAAGAAAAAAGTCAAATAAATAACCTAACTCTACACCTAAAGCAACTAGAAAAGGAAGAAATGAAGAACCCCAAGGTTAGTAGAAGGAAAGAAATCTTAAAAATTAGGGCAGAAATAAATGCAAAAGAAACAAAGGAGACCATAGCAAAAATTAACAAAGCCAAAAGCTCATTCTTTGAAAGGATAAATAAAATAGACAAGCCATTAGCCAGACTCATCAGGAAACAAAGGGATAAAAATCAAATCAATAAAATCAGAAATATAAATGGAGAGATCGCAACAGACAACACAGAAATACAAAGGATCATAAGAGACTACTATCAGCAATTATATGGCAATAAAATGGACAACGTGGAAGAAATGGACAAATACTTAGAAAAGGACAACTTTCCAAAACTGGACCAGGAAGAAATAGAAAATCTTGACAGACCCATAACAAGCACGGAAATTGAAACTGTAATCAGAAATCTTCCAGCAAACAAAAGCCCAGGTCCAGATGGCTTCACAGCTGAATTCTACCAAAAATTTAGAGAAGAGCTAACACCTATCCTGCTCAAACTCTTCCAGAAAATTGCAGAGGAAGGTAAACATCCAAACTCATTGTATGAGGTCACCATCACCTTAATACCAAAACCTGACAAAGATCCCACAAAAAAGAAAACTACAGGCCAGTATCACTGATGAACATAGATGTAAAAATCCTTAATAAAATTCTAGCAATCAGAATCCAAAAACACATTAAAAATATCATACACCATGACCAAGTGGGCTTTATCCCAGGGATGCAAGGATTCTTCAATACCCGCAAATCAATCAATGTAATACACCACTTTAACAAATTGAAAAATAAAAGCCATATGATTATCGCAATAGATGCAGAGAAAGCCTTTGATAAAATTCAACATCTATTTATGATAAAAACTCTCCAGAAATCAGGAATAGAAGGAACGTACCTCAACATAATAAAAGCTATATATGACAAACCCACAGCAAACATTATCCTCAATGGTGAAAAACTGGAAGCATTTCCCCTAAAGTCAGAAACAAGACAAGGCAGCCCACTCTCATCACTACTATTCAATATAGTTTTTGAAGTTTTGGCCACAGCAATCAGAACAGAAAAGGAAATAAAAGGAATATAAATTGGAAAAGAAGAAGTAAAACTCTCAGTGTTTGCAAATGACATGATCCTTTACCTAGAAAACCCTAGAGACTCCACCAGAAAATTACTAGAGCTAATCAATGTCTATAGTAAAGTTGCAGGATATAAAATCAACACACAGAAATCCTTTGCATTCCTATACACTAATAATGAGAAAATAGAAAGATAATTTAAGGAAACAATTCCATTCACCATTGCAACTAAAATAATAAAATACTTAGGAATATATCTACCTAAAGAAACTAAAGACCTATATATCAATTCAGTTCAGTTCAGTCGCTCAGTCATGTCTGACTTCTTGTGACCCCATGAATCGCAGCATGCAGGCCTCCCTGTCCATCACCAACTCCCGAAGTTCACTCAGACTCACATCCATCGAGTCAGTGATGCCATCCAGCCATCTCATCCTCTGTCGTCCCCTTCTCCTCCTGCCCCCAATCCCTCCCAGCATCAGAGTCTTTTCCAATGAGTCAAGTCTTCACATGAGGTGGCCAAAGTACTGGAGTTTCAGCTTTAACATCATTCCTTCCAAAGAAATCCCAGGGCTGATCTCCTTCAGAATGGACTGGTTGGATCTCTTTGCAGTCCAAGGGACTCTCAAGAGTCTTCTCCAACACCACAGTTCAAAAGCATCAATTCTTCAGCACTCAGCCTACTTCACAGTCCAACTCTCACACCCATACATGACCACAACCATAGCCTTGACTAGCCGGACCTTTGTTGGCAAAGTAATGTCACTGATTTGAATATGCTATCTAGGTGGTCATAAGTTTCCTTCCAAGGAATAAGTGTCTTTTAATTTCATGGCTGCAGTCACCATCTGTAGTGATTTTGGAGCCCCAAAAAATAAAGTCTGACACTCTTTCCACTGTTTCCCCATCTATTTCCCATAAAGTGATGGGACCAGATGCCATGATCTTCGTTTTCTGAATGTTGAGCTTTAAGCCAACTTTTTCACTCTCCACTTTCACTTTCATCAAGAGGCTTTTTGTTTCTCTTCACTTTCTGCCATAAGGGTGGTGTCATCTGCATATCTGAGGTTATTGATATTTCTCCCAGGAATCTTGATTTCAGCTTGTGTTTCTTCTAGTCCCGTGCTTCTCATGATGTACTCTGCATATGTCTGGGGAGGCCTTACAAATAGCTGTGAAAAGAACAGAAGCGAAAAGCAAAGACCTATATATATAGAAAACTATAAAACAATGATGAAAGAAATCAAAGAGGACACTAATAGGTGGAAAATATACCGTGTTCATGGATCGGAAGAATCAATATAGTGAAAATGAGTATACTACCCAAAGCAATTTATAGATTCAATGCAATCCCTATCAGGCTACCAATGGTATTTTTCACAGAGGTAGAACAAAACATTTCACAATTTGTATGGAAATACAAAAAACCTAGAATATCCAAAGCAATCTTGAGAAAGAAGAATGGAACTGGAAGAATCACCCTGCCTGACTTTGGGCTCTACTACAAAGCCACAGTCATCAAGACAGTATGGTACTGGCACAAAGACAGAAATATAGATCAATGGAACAAAATAGAAAGCCCAAAGACAAATCCACGCACCTGTGGACACCTTATCTTTGACAAAGGAGGCAAGAATATACAACGGAGAAAAGACAATCTCTTTAACAAGTGGTGCTGGGAAAACTGGTCAACCACTTGTAAAAAATAAACTAGAACACTTTCTAACACCATACACAAAAATAAACTCAAAATGGATTAAAGATCTAAACATAAGACCAGAAACTATAAAACTCTTAGAGGAGAACATAGGCAAAACAATTTCTGACATACATCACAGCAGGATCCTCTATGACCCACCTCCCAGAATATTGGAAATAAAAGCAAAAATAAACAAATGGGACCTAATTAAAATTAAAAGCTTCTGCACAACAAAAGAAACTATAATCAAGGTGAAAAGACAGCCTTCAGAATGGGAGAAAATAATAACAAATGAAGCAACTGACAAATAACTAATCTCAAAAATATACAAGAAACTCCTGCAGCTCAATTCCAGAAAAATAAACGACCCAATCAAAAAATGGGCCAAATAACTAAATAGACATTTCTCCATATAAGACATACAGATGGCTAACAAACACATCAAAAAAATGCTCAACATCACTCATTATCAGAGAAATGCAAATCAAAACCACTATGAGGTACCATTTCACGCCAGTCAGAATCACTGCAATCCAAAAGTCTATAAGCAATAAATGTTGGAGAGGATGTGGAGAAAAGGGAACCCTCTTACATTGTTGGTGGGAATGCAAACTAGTACAGCCACTATGGAGAACAGTGTGGAGATTCCTTAAAAAACTGGAAATAGTTCTGCCATACGACCCCAGAACCCCACTGCTGGGCATACACACTGAGGAAATCAGAATTAAAAGAGACACGTGTACCCCAATTGTTCATTGCAGCACTGTTTATAATAGCCAGGACATGGAAGCAACCTAGATGTCCATCAGCAGATGAATGGATAAGAAAGCTGTGGTACATATACACAATGGAGTGTTACTCAGCCATTAAAAAGAATACATTTGAATCAGTTCTAATGAGGTGGATGAAACTGGAGTCTATTATACAGAGTGAAGTAAGCCAGAAAGAAAAACACCAATACAGTATACTAACACATATATATGGAATTTAGAAAGATGGTAATGACAACCCTGTATGCGAAACAGCAAAAGAGACCCAGATGTATGGAACAGTCTTCTGGACTCTGTGGGAGAGGGAAGGGAGGCATGATTTGGGACAATGGCATTAAAACGTGTATAATATCATATAAGAAACAAATCGCCTGTCCAGGTTCAATGCAGGATACAGGAAGCTTGGGGCTGTTGCACTGGGATGACCCAGAGGGATGGTACACGGAGGGAGGTGGGAGGCGGGGTTCAGGATGGGGAACACATGTACACCCGTGGCAGATGCATGTTGATGTATGGTAAAACCAATACAAAATTGTAAAGTAAAAATAATAATAGTAATAATTTAAAAAAAGAGAAGAAAATCCCAGAAAGAAAAGGAAAGTGACAATAGTAATGTACATATCAATATTTACCTTAAATATGAATGGACTAAATGCTCCAATGGAAAAACACAGACTGCTTGAATGGGTACAAAAGCAAGACTCATATATAATCTGTCTACATGAGAACCACTTTAGACCTAGGGATGCATACAGACAAAAAGAGAGGGGAAGAAAAAGAGACCATACAAATGGAAATTAAAAAAAAGTTGGAGTAGCAATACTCATATCAAACAAAATAGACATGAAAACAAACACTTTCATGCGAGAATAGGAAGGACACTACATAATGATCGAAGTGTCAATCCAAGAAGATATAACAACAATTATTAATAAAAATACACAACTATTTTTACAAATACAAATTGTTTATATTTCATTTTTATTCATACTTTTACAAATAGAAAATCATTTTTATGCAACAAAAATAATTAATAAAAATTTAAAAAACATAGGAGCACTTCAATATGTAAAGCAAATATCAACAGCCATAAACATAGAAATCAATAGTAATGCAATGACAATAGGGGATTTTAACACCCCACTTTCATCAATGGATGCATCATCCGACAGAAAATAAATAAGGAAACACAAGCTTTAAATGACACGTTAGATTATATAGGCAATTGATATAAGACATTCCATTTGAAAGCAACTGAATACATGTTTTTTCAAGTGCACATGGAACATTCTCCCAGACAGATAACATTTGAGTCACAAATCAAGCTTAAATAAATTTAGAAAATTGAAATTATATCAAGCATCTTTTCCAAACACAACACTATGAGATTAGAAATCAATCACAGGAAAAAAAAAAAGTTGTAAAAAGCACAAACACATGGAGCTTAAACAATATCCTGCTAAAGAACCAATGGATCACTAAAGAAATCAAAGAGGAAGTAAAAAATACCTAGTAACAAATGACAACAAAAACAAGACGATGTAAAATGCACAAGATGTGGCAAAAGCAGTTCTAAGAGGGAAGTTTATAGCAATACAATCCTACTTCAAGAAAGAAGAAAAATCTAAAATACACAACCTAACCTTACAACTAAAAGCACTTAGAGAAAGAACAACAACAGGTGAATTCTGAAAAACATTTAGAGAGAGCTAACACCTATCACCCTGAGCTACTGCAAAAATTTCAAATGAAGGCAAACTTAATGCATTCTGTCATTATTTCCTTGTTACCAAAACCAGACAATGACATCATAAAAAAGAAAAGTACAGGGCAATATCACTGATGAACATAGATGCAAAAATCCTCAACAAAATACTGGCAAACAGAATCCAACAGCACATTAAAACCATCATACACCATGATCAAGTGAGATTTATCCCAAGGATGCAAGGATTCTTCAATATATACAAATCAATCAATGTGGTACACCACATTGACAAATTGAAGAATAAAAATCATATGATCATCTCAATAGATACAGAAATCTTTTGACAAAATTCAGCACAATTTATGACAAAAACTCCAAAAAGTAGGCATAGATGGAACCTACCTTAACATAATAAAGGCCATATACAACAAATGTACAGCAAACATCATTCTCAGTGGTGCAAAACTGAAAATATTTCCTTTAAAATAAGGAACAAAATAAAGATGTGCACTCTCGCTACTATTGTTCAGCATGGTTTTGGAAATCCTAGGCATGACCAAGAAGAAAAAGAAATGAAAGGAACTCAAACTGGAAAAGAAGAAGCAAAACTCTCATTGTTCACAGATGACACGGTATACATAGAAAATTGTAGAAGTCACCAGAAAACTACTAAAGGTTATCAATGAATTTGATAAAGTTTTAGGATACAAGATTAGTACACAGAAATCTCTTGCATTCCTATACACTAACAATGAAAAATCAGAGAGAGTAATTAAAGACACAATCCCATTTACCATCGCAACAATAATAATAAAATAGCTCAGAATAAACCTATCTAAGGAGACAAAAGACTTATACTCACTTTCACTTTCAAGGAGACAAAAGACCTGTACTCAGAAAACTATAAGATACTGATGAAAGAAATCAATGATGATACAAACAGATGGAAAGACATACCACGTTCTTTTATTGGAAGAAACAATATTGTGAAAAATGACTATACTACATAGTCATGTGAAAATGACTATACTGTAGTCACTATACTAATATTCATAAGGAGGACTGATGCTAAAGCTGAAACTCCAAAACTTTGGCTACCTGATGCAAAGAACTGCCTCATTGGAAAAGACCCTGATGCTGGGAAAGATTAAAGGCAGGAGAAGGGGACAACAGAGGGCAAGATGGCTGAATGGCATCACCGATGTGATGGACATGAGTTTGAGTAGGCTCTGGGAGTTGGTGATGGACAGGGAAGCCTGGTGTACTGCAGTCATGGGGTCACAAAGAGTCGGACACGACTTAGCAACTGAACTAAGCTGAATCTACAGATACAATGCAACCCCTATCAAATTACCAACATCATTTGTCACAGAATTAGAGCAAAATATTTTACAACTTGTATGAAAACACAAAAGTCCCCAAATAGCCATAGCAATCTTGAAAAAGAAAAATGGAACTGGATGAATCAGACTCCCTGACTTCTGACCATGCTGCAAAGCTAAAGTAATTAAGACAGTATGATACTGGCACAAATACAGAAAAATAGATCAATGGAACAGGATGGAAAGTCCAGAGACATGTCTGCACACCAGTGATCATTTAAACTATGACAAAAGAGGTAATACTATACAATGGAGAGCAAAATGTCTCTTCAATAAGTGGTACTTGGAGAACTGGATAGCTGCTTGCAAAAGAATAAAATTTGAGCACTCTATAACATCATAGACAAAAGTAAACTCAAAATAGACTATAAATATAAATAAAAGGCCAGACTCTATAAAACTCATAGAGGAAAACAGGCAAAACACTCTTTGACATAAATTTCAGAAATATATTTTTTGACCCACTTCCTAGAGAGATGAAAATAAAAGCAAACCCAAGCAAATGGGACCTATACTTAAAACCTTTTAAACAGCAAAAGAAACCATAAACAATATAAAAAGACAACCCTCAGAATGGGAGAAAATATTTGCAAATGATGTGATCAGTAAGTGATTAATCTCCAAAATCTACAGTTTATTCAGCTCAATATCAATAAAAGAACCAACCCAATCAAAAAATGAGAAGAATATCTAAATAGATATTTCTCCAAAGAAGGCATACAGATGGCCAAGAGGAACACGAAAACAGACTCAATCTCTTTTCAATAATACATCTCTAGCTATTAGAGAGACACAAATCAAAACTACAATGAGGTATCACCCCATCCCAGTCACAATTACCAACTTCAGAAAATCTATGAACAGTAAATAATGGAGAGGATGTAGAGAAAAGGGAACCCTCCTACACTGTTGGTGGGAATGTAAATTGAGCTGCTTGTAAAAGTCACTGTGGAGAACAGCATGGAGGTTCCTTTGTAAACTAAAATTAGAATTACAATATGACCTAGTAATCCCACTCCTAGAAAAATAGCCAGAGAAAATCATATTTAAAATGATATATGCACCCCAATATTCATTGCAGAAATATTTACAATAGCCAAAACATGGAAGCAACCTAAATGTCAATCAACGGAGGAATGAATAAAGAAAATATGATACATATATATGCAATGGGATATTATTCAGCCACAAAAAGAAATGAAATAGTGCCATTTGCAGGATGTGGATAGATGTAGAGACTGTCATATAAAGTGAAGTAAGTGAGGTGAGTGATAAAGGGAAAAACAAATGTGCATTAACACATATATACATGGAATCTAGAAGAATAGTACAGATGAACTTCCAGAAAGAGAAACACAGATGTAGAGAACAAACTTATGGATACCAAGGGGGAAAGGAGGGATGGGATGAATTGGAAGATTGAGACTGACATATATACATATTATAAAATAGATAACTGATGAAAACACTGTATATTAACCTTGTATCCTGTACTCAACTCATAATAAGTACTGTGCTCTTCTTGTGTCTTGTAACTCTACTCAGTGTTCTGTTGTGACCTAAATGGGAAGGAAATCTAAAAAAAGAGGGCAATGTATGTATATATATATAACTGATTCACTTTACTGTACAACAGTACATGATATTATAAAGCAACTATACTCCAATAAAAGTTAATTTAAAAGATAAACATCAAGGCAAGTTCCTCCACCAGCAAAAAAGATTGACTCACTATAAGTTCATATGATGATTAACTTTTTTATTAATAAGTTTTAATTGATATGTACATCGTTTTTAGGCATAATGCAATTGCACACTTAATAGACTACAGTATAGTATGAGCATAATTTTATAGGTAGTGGGAAATCAAAAAAATTCATGTGACTCACTTTATTACAATATTCACTTTATTGTGCTGTTCTGGAACTAAACCTATGATATCTCCAAGGTATGCTTGTAATCCATCACATCAACAGGTAATAGAAGAAATATCAAATAATCACATAATTTGGTAAAATGCAGATGCAGAGAACACACTTGACAAAATCCAATCCCCATTCGTGCTAAAAACTCTCAGAAATCTAGGAATAGAAGGTAACTTTTTTTATTTTTGTAAAGAATATCTACCAAAAAAACACAGACAGTGAACATCTTACTTTAGCATAAGAAACTCAAATCTTTCCCACTAAGATCAAGAGCAAGACAAGGATGTTACTTTCATCACTTTTGCCAACACTGTATTGGAACATCTATCCAATGCAATATGGAAAGGAGAAGAAATAAAAGATACACAGATTGGGAAGGAAGAAATAAAACTGTTTCAGTTCACAGATGACATAATTGTCTTTGTAAAAAATCTAAAAGAACTGGGGAAAAATCTCCTGGAAGTAAGAAATGATCATGGCAATATTTCAAGATACAAGGTTAATATACAAAAATCAATTTATTTTCATACTCTAGCAATGAATTAGTGGAATTTGAAATTAAAAACACAATGCAGGTATAAATATAACAAAATATGCACAAGATTTATATGAGGAAAACTATAAAAGTCTGTTGAAAGAAATCATACGATAACTAAATAAATCGAGAGATAGTTAATGTTCATGGATAGGGAAGACTCAACATAGTCAAACTGGAAGTTCTTCCCAATCTAATTTGTAGATTCAATGCAATTCCAATCAAAATTTCAGCGAGTTATTTTATATCAAAAATTGATTCCATAGTTTATATAGAGACAAAAGATACAGAGCAGTTAATGTTATATTGAAGAATAAAGTTGGGAGGCTGACATTGCTTAATTTCTAGACTTAATATAAAGTTATGGCAAACAAGGCAGTCTTGTTTTTGGTGAAAGAACAGACAAATAGATCAATGGAACAGAACAGAGAGCCCAGAAACAGATCCCCATAAATATAGTTGACTGGTCTTTTGATGATAAAGGAGCAAAGGCAACACAGTGGGAGAAAGACAACTTTTCCAACAAATAGCGCTGGGATAACTGGACATTCATACGCAAAAAATATCCAGACACAGACCTTAAACTCTTCACAAAAATTAACTCAAGATATATCATAGATTTAAATGTAAAATGAAAAAGTACAAAATATCTAGAAGTTAACATGGGATAAAGTCTAGGTAATTTTAGTTATGGTGATGACTTTTTAGATATAATACTAAAGACACAGTCCATGAAAGAAAAATATTTATAGACTGAACTTAAGTAAAATTAAGAATATCTGCCCTGTGAAAGACCTTGTCAAGAGAATGAGAAAACACGCTATAGACTGGAAATATTTGTGAAAGACATCTCTCATGAGAGGTTGTTATCCAAAACATAAAAAGAACACTTAAAAATGAGATTGCAGGACTTCTCTGGTGGTCCAGAGGTTGAGAATTCGCCTTCCAATGGAGGGGACATGGGTTCAATCCCTGTTTGGGGAACTAGGATCCCACATGTCACACGGCAACTAAGTCTGCATGCCACAGCTACTGAGCCTGGGCACCTCAGCTAGAGAGCCCACATGCCACAACTAGAGGCAATTCTGTGTGCCACAGCAAAGATCCTGCATGCTGCAACTAAGACCAATGTAGACAGAAACAAAGAAATAAATAATTTTTAAAAATGAGATTGAAAGTCTTGATTTGGGGCCAAACATCTCCATTAAAACAAATGACAATTCTAATATCATTTTTCAATCTACTACCTCACTCTCATAAAGACTGATATTTCCTTCTATTCTGTTTCCCTAACCTTACACCTACAAAAAGAAATGAACATAGCACATTGGTTAAGAATCTGTTTTGGAGCCAGGAAGATTGAGATTCAAATGTTTGAACAGCAACTTCCTACCTTAGAGCTTTGATTTCATGTGGTATTATTACCTTACAAGATTAAATAAAATGATATATTATAAATAATAATTGAAGCCATTATGGAATATAGTGTATTACCCTTGTCTACTCATAAGGTCAAAGAGAGAATTTCATTATGAAGAGAACACTATAAATCATGAAATGCAGTTTCAGTTTAATGGTTGATGAAAATTCTAATGGAAACAAAACTGGTGTAAATAGGTCACATATTAATCTTTATACACATTCTCCAGTTTGGTTTATTTCTCTCTTTTTAAAAAGTAATATGTACATTTATCATGAATAATTTACAAAGAAGATAAAAAGATTAGTCACTAGCTTCTAAACATTTTAGTACAAACACACAATTCTCATTTTTTCCACTAGATGACACTAGAGGGTAAAATAGAATGGTGATTTTGTCAATATTTCAATATTTCCTAAATTGAGAAGCATCCAGATTATTTTTTGTTATTGGATCAACTCTCAGAAGCACAAAGAGAGAGAGAATATTCCCTGAAAGGTTGCAATTTTGAGATGTAATCACTGCACGGAATAGGGGTTGGGAAGAAGTACAAATAAAAGACAGATATAACTGAAGCCATCTCAGCAGATTCCAGCATAGAGGGGAAATATTAATCAAGGGTGAGGTGTCTATGCTTTAGTGTATGCTAGTATGGACAGACACTAAGTGCCTCTCTCAGATGCCATGATACTATTTGAGCAACTGGAAATGTGTATGTCACCCCACAGGGAGATGGATGTGATGAAAAAAAATTCTGGATAAAGTGAATTGAACCATAAATTAATTGAGAAAACTTGAAACTAGCTTGAACTTAACTGCCAATAGGTAGAATCTAGGCTCACTGTTGAAGGGACATTTGGTTATATAAAACTAATGATTTTTTGAACACATGAATTAATGGTGTATGAAAGTTACACTTGCTGCATAAAGTGCCCTAATATGATATGATAGAAAAAATAAACAAAAGAGGCTTTATTAAATGTAAATGTATAATCAGACATATTTCCTCCTTCCATAATGATTTTCCTACCCCTTATGTAATTTTTATTTCTAAATAACAGAACCTAAACTTGAATAAGACTTCAGAAATGGTTATTCCATTCCCCTCTTCTTAACTCTACCTAGGTTCTCCTGGAATATCCCCAGTGACTTAGAAATTAATAATTTACAGTAAATCCTATTCTGTTTTTGACATTCTAATTTATAGAATATTTTTTAATGATCCAAAATCTACTTCTAAAGTCTGAAAATTAGTCTTAATTCTGGTCTTATTAATGTATTTATTTACTTAATAAATATGTGATGGACACCATGTTAGGCACTGGCGTTGCAACAAGAAACAAGACAAGAATAGTATAATGGATAAGGCAGACATTAAACATGGATCAAGCACCTTGATTTTTCCTAGTTTATATGAAGCCATTGGTTTATATAGATATGTAGGATAAAGCAGATACAACGGATAAGCTTTTTATATGCAGTGTCTTTGATAAGATAGCTAAATAGGAGGAAGTTACTTAGATAAGAGCAAGTTACTTAGACAGGAGAAAGTTAGAGATACCAATGGACCAGAAGTTGAAGAACAATCATGGTGGCAGTGGTTAGCAAGCAATATGGGATGATATATAGAAGACTATAGTGAGAAAATAGGATACTCACATGAATTAGAACATTTTGGGGTGATGACCATTGCTGATGTAGAATAAGCCACTGGAGTGGTAGACAAGAATGCCATGTGACTCAAAGGAGCAGAAGATTCTATAAGGCAATGGAAAATTATTGGGCTAGAAGGAGTGATGCAGAACAAGTGAGTAAAAAACTTGCCTCTTGATCTTGAAGCAGCAGTGTTCTCAAAGGAGAAATCAAACTTTGTTAAGACAAGATGACTGGAACACTCACAGAAGAAGCTAAATTCTCGGGTAAATTAGCCAATTGTGGGGCAAAAATTCTTGATTGTATAGTGATAGGAAACTGGGTGAAGAGAAGCACCTTGATCAAATGCAAAGAAATGCAGCACAGTGTAACTTTGATGGTGCCTTAAAATTCTGGGCAACAAAGTAGAGTCTGCATAACCAGAGGATGAGGGCTTGGGGAGAGGTGAGCAGCTACACAATACAATCAATTAAGGTGTGGAAATAAAATATTAAAGCTTATATTTATATTGTTTGCTCATATTCAGTTTTTTTATACTGTTTTGAAAACTACTTTCATAGATAATTTCTGGTCAGAACTACTACTTTATGTTCTGAATAATAAAACAGAGATTGGAGGCATGAAACGTTAGTCCAAAGTGTTTCCATGAGGAGCATGAGTACTGAGCATAGTGACTTCCAAATCTGAGGTGACTGTATGCTCAACAATGGCAGTTGCAGCATCCATGACTTACAACCATATATGTCTGTATACTTATGCAACGGAGCTGAATTTTAAAAAGACCAAGATATACATCTTCAGCATAAACCAGTATTTCTTTGTCAATATATATTTTATTCACTTTACTGAAGCTGCTGTAGCTAATGGGCAACTGAAATCCATATTCCAGGGCAAAAATAAATTTTTGCTGCTAAATAATGGAAATTCTAGTTGAAAATTATATAGGAGATTTTCTCCTATATAATTTTCAACTAGAATTTCCATTAATCATTATAATTTTTCTGTGTTTGCTGACAAGCTTTTGGGGGTTATGCCTGTCTCTTTAATAATGCCATCTCTGGAGTTAGTTATTGTTGCAACTTGATCTAACATTTCAGTTTCTAACCTAGAATCTATCTCTGATCCATAGTGAAAAACACAGCTTCAAATATTATTTTTCTACCTTTTAGAATGTTGTGAGGAATAAATGAGTTATCTCAGATAAATCATTTAAAAACATTTCCTGTCACATAATAAAAATTCAATAGATATTGTTTTCAGTCACCCAGTCATGTTCAACTCTTTGCGACACCCACAGACTGCAGCATGCCAGTCCCTTACCATCTCCTGAAGTTTGCACAAGTTCATGTCCACTGTGAGAGAGTTGATTTTTAGGTTGGTTGATAGAGTCCAGGGCCTTGAGGAAGAAAAAGGGACAAACTTTTTTTTTTTACATTCCTTCCTCTTAGTCACATAAGAAGTTATTTTCTTTAAGCCCAGAGCTAATGATTATACAACAAAACAATTCATCTTGCTCAAGGGTATGTTTTTCCTTAAGCTCTGTACTAATGATTATATAATAACAATGTATCTTGCTCGAGGACATTTATCCTTCTTAACAAGAACCTTCTGACTAATCTTGTTATCTTTACATCTATGTTGTGGGAGTGGGTCTGCTACTGCTAAGTCATTTCAGTCGTGTCAGACTCTGTGTGACCCCAGAGACAGAAGCCCACCAGGCTCCCCCGTCCCTGGGATTCTCCAGGCAAGAACACTGGAGTGGGTTGCCATTTCCTTCTCCAACACATGAAAGTGAAAAGTGAAAGTGAAGTCGCTCAGTCGTGTCCAGTAAGACCTTTCTATTGCTATTTCCAATCTTGTTAATTTAATATGTATGTTGTGGGAGTGAGTCTGGTAAATGTATATAAGGCCTTGATAAGACTAGTGAGAGGGGTAATTTCCATCCCTCTTCTGATGTCTATGTCAGAAGCTTTCTCTGTCCTTTTTCACTGTAATAAAACTGCCACACAAAAGTTCTGAGTGATCAAACCTGGTTCCTGATCCCAAAGCTAAATCTTTTTCTTTGGAGATCATGAAGCCAACATCATTCACCATAAGCTACCAATTGCATTGGTGATACCACCCAGCCATCTCATCCTCTGATGCCCTCTTCTGCCCTCAATCTTACCCAGCATCAGGAACTTTTTCGATGTGTCAATTGATCGCATCAGGTGACCAAAATACTGGAGCTTCAGCTTTAGCATCATTCCTTCCAATGAATATTCAGAGTTGATTTCCTTTGAGGTTAACTGGTTTGATCTTCTTGCTGTCCAAGGAACTCTCAGGAGTCTTCTCCTTGCTGTCCAAGGGACTCTCAGGAGTCTTAAAACCACAGTTCGAAGACATCAATTATTTGGCACTCTGCCTTCTTTATGGTCCAACTCTCACAATCATACGTGACCAATGGGAAGGCCATAGCCTTGACTATTGTTAGGGGAATTAAATAAATATGTTTGTTTAGGCTTCAAAAGTAAAAGAGCAGAGCAGACCTCTAACCTTGTCTCTGACCTACCTGGACACTGTCCTGACTACTGCTGTGGGTGTCAGTCACACCTGCTGTGAGTGTCCAAGGAAAAACACAATAGGTATATAAGGAGTGGATCTTGAAATTTGTTCAGTTCCTGGAGGAGGTCTGGTAAACCAGCTTTAGCAACATTTCAAGATTTGCAGAATAAAGCAAACAGCATTGCAAAAAATTAACATAAGACCAGACTGCAGTTTTTGCTTACAGACTGATAATGATATCAGTTTGCAGCTTGGGGATTATAAGCAGGACATGAGAGACAGCAATCCAAAGTCTTAATCACAGAGCAGACATGCTGCCTGGGACCTTTTCCCAATTGAAACTAAGGACGGCTGTCACACAGGACTTCCTAGTGCTGTTTAAGTCTGTATGTGAGCAAATCCAATTTGGTGATGTATATACTATTGCTTGCCTCTGCTGTTTCTATTTATTTTTTTCCTTTTATCAGTATTAGTATATTTATTAGTGTTAGTATATTGAAAGTAGACTAGATAGTTATCTAATAAATATTTATATTGTTTATCTGTATATAACAAGTGGCTTATTTTGTTAACAAATCCTCTGAACCTGAGATGAAAATGAAAACTTTCAGCAAAACCTTTGTTGGCAGAGTGATGTCTCTGCTTTTCAACACACTGTTTGTCATGGCTTTCCTGCCAAGGAGCGATCGTCTTCTGATTTCATGTCTGCAGTCACCATCTGCAGTGATTTTAGAGTCCAAGAAGAGTCACTGCTTCCAACTCTTTCCCTTCTATTTCCGATGAAGTAATGGGCCCGGATGGGCTTCCCTGGTAGCACAGCTGGTAAAGAATCTGCCTGCAATGCATGAGACTCCGGTTCTATTCCTGGGTTGGAAAGATCCCCTGGAGAAGGGATAGACGATCCAGTCCAGCATTCGTGGGCTTCCCTGGTGGCTCAGACAGTAAAGAATCCACCTGCAATGCGGGAGATCTGGGTTCAGTCCCTGGATTGAGAAGATCCCCTGGAGGAGGGCAAGGCAACCCACTTCAGTATTTTTTCCTGGAGAATCCCCATGGACAGAGGAGCCTGGTGGGTTACTGTCCGTGGAGTCATAAAGAGTTGGACACAACTGACTAAGCAAAGCACAATGGGGCCAGATTCCATGAACGTAGTTGTTTTTTTTTTTTTTAATATTTAGTTTTAAGTCAGTTTTTTCACTCTCCTCTTTCACCCTCATCAAGAGGTTCTTTAGTTCCTCTTTGCTTTCTGTCATTAGAGGGGTATTATCTTCATATCTGAGGTTGTTGATGTTTCTCCTGCCTATCTTAATTCCAGCTTATAACTCATTCACCCAGCATTTCTCATGATGTGCTCAGGGTATGAGTTAAATACAGGGTCACAACAGACAGCCCTGTTGTACTTCTTTCTCAATCCTGAGCCAATCAGTTGTCTCATACAAGGTTATAGCTGTTGCTTCTTGACCTGCATACAGGTTTCTCAGGAGATAGGTAAGATGGTCTGGTATTCCCATTTCTGTAAGAGCTCTCCACTGTTTCTAATGATCCACACAGTCAAAGGCTTTGGTGTAGTTGATGAAACAGAGGTAGATGTTTTTCTGGAATTCCCTTGCTTTCTCTATGATCCAGTGAATGTTGGCAATTTGATCACTGGTTCCTCTGCCTTTTCTAAATCCAGCATACAGCAATGCTGAAGCCTAGCATGCAAGATTTTAAGCATGGGAGATGAGTGCAATTGCCCAATGGTTTGAACATTCTTTACTACTGCCCTTCTTGGAAACTGGGATGAGGATTGACCTTTTCCAGTCCTGTGGCCACTATTGGTCCTTCCAGATTCGCTGACATATTGAGTGCAACATTTTGATAGCATCACCTTTTAGGATTTTGAATAGCTCTGCTGGAATTCCATCGCATCCACTAGCTTTATTGACAGTGGTTCTTCCTAAGGTCCAATTGACTTCACACTCCAGAATGTCTTGCTTTGGGTGAGTGACCACACCATCATGGTTATCCAGTTCATTAAGATCTTTTGTGGACAGTTCTTTCATGTGTTCTTTCCATTTCTTTTTGATCTCTTCTACATCTTCTAGGTTTCTACTTTTTTTTTTTTGTGTGTGTGCCCAACTTTGGGGAAAATGTTCCCTTGATATTTCCAAATTTACTGTTGTTTCCTCTATTTTTGTGCATTGTTCCCTGAAGAATGCCTTCTTGTCTCTCCTTGCTATTCTTGGAGGTCTGTGTTTAGCTGTGTGTACCTTTCCCTCTCTCCCTTGCTTTTTGCTTCTCTTCTTTCTTCAGCTATTTGTAAAGCCTCCTCAGATAACCACTTTGCCTTCTTGCTTTTCTTTTCTTCTAGGAGGGTTTTGTTCACTGCCTTCTGTACAATGTTATGAACTTCTGTTCACAGTTCTTCAGGCACACTGTTTACTAGATCTAATCCTTTGAATCTATTCATCACCTTCACTGTATATTCATAAAGGATCTGATTTAAGATTTACCTGGCTGGCCTAGAGGTTTTCCCCACTTTCTTTAATTTAAGCCTGAGTTTTACTATGAGAAGCTAATGATCTGAGCCACTGTAAGCTTCAGGTCTTATTTTTGCTAACTGTATACAGCTTCTTCACCTTCAGCTAAAAAGAATGTAATCAATTTGATTTCTGTATTGACCATTTATTTGGTGGTCAATAGATATTACCACTACTGTTATTGACATTATTATCCTTACTTTAATCTCTGGATTCAGTCACAAGAGCCATCAAAAAGTTGGGGATTTTGTACGGGAAGGATCACAGTAAGCTAGGAATAAATGACATGAATACTCTTTATTAACATTTGTACAGATATTATAGTTAGTTTGCAAAGCACTCACAAACACTTTGTGTGTGTGTCTGTATGTGTGTGTTTGGGAGTGCTTTGCATGTGTGTGTATATATGTGTGTGTATGTATATATATATATATATATATATATATATATATATATATATTTGCACAGTACTTCTGTGAAGTTTAAGTAGCACAGGTACAAATTACATTTTACAAATGGAGAAGTGAGTGACTTCCAAAAGCTGTGATAAGAGGCAAACTATGATGTGAGCCTGAGTCATCTCACTTCAGTTCTGGTGCTCTTTATTTGCTCGTTCCCCTTGATAATAAAATAACTGAAAAAGAAACCTTAAAAAGTGAATTGGTTCAATACAGTCTAAGTTAAAATGAAAAGTAGGAAGCTAAAATCATTATTCAGAACCTTATTGTTACTTTCTTAATGACTTTGTAAAACTCTCTCAGGGGAGGAAGATTTCTCTCTGGCTTACCTACTGGTTTCTACACCTGTTACTCACAACTGTGTCCTTACTGTCCCTTTTAGCTGAGGAGCTATTCCTGTGGCCAGCTGTTCTTTCTATCTATGATATTCCAACATCCTTTTCTTTTTTTTTTTTTTGGCAACAGAGTTATCTCCCTGTGAGAAGAAAATTCTTTCTTGCTCTTGGAAGAATACATTCTATCTTCAGTCTTCTACTATGCTCTTTTAACAACAAGTCTTAAACCATTTTTAGATCAAATCCAGCAATCTTGAGTATATTCTTTGTCTTATGTGCTGTAAGTGTATTAAGTATGTGATATTCCTTGGATCATCTGAAATTTTATATCATATGCATGGTATCTAATTAATGTTAAATATGAAGCTGAAAAAAGATACTTTTCTGCTGTGGTTAAGCCTACAAAAGACTGTTAAAGGGACACTCTAAATAGTCATTCTCAGAGTAGAGAATTATATAAGCAATATGTCTATGAGGAGAATTTTTCACTGGTTAAATGATAAAATGCCACAATTCACAACTGAAAGTTTGTACCTCAAGATCTTTTTAAATAATAATACAATAAAATAGCAATTGTCTTCGATGAGTGATTTAGAGCTTCAGCAGATTGAAAGTAACATACTGAAAATATGACCTAACACTTTTTTTTTCTATTTTGGTGTGATTTCTCTATGATATACCCCAAGTAAATTACATTAATGCCCTGCATATAATATGCTCCATTGATATTATCCCAGTAGTCTCAAGATGCAAGTACAAAGGAACATTCTTAATTGAAAAACTAATGATTAAACAGCAGCAACCCATATAACTAAAGTTAGAAGTTCCCTTAAAATTGTGACCTCTTCATTACAGTAAACTGAACTATGCAGACTACATCCAAGGAATGAAAAACAGTAAATAAACTAAGTAGATAAGTGTATAAATTGTACCTGCATTTCAGAGTCACACTTTACTAACAGATTCTAATCGTTCATGTGAAATACTGTATGACTGATTCTGCAAAGACCTTTCATATAGTATTTCATAGGGAATAACAAAGGAAGAAACATAAAGGAAACAAACAAACAAAAAGAAACAGTATCCATCTTTATCTTTCAGTATTGGGTGGGTCTCCAAATTTATCGTTTTTCCCAATTTCTTCTGGAAAGAATATAATAACTTTGAGATGCTTAACCTTGTCTTAACCCTGAGAAGGTAAACCTCCCTCCCTCAACATTCACTGTTCATAAATACAAATGAAAAGAAAAAGGTGACCTTCAGCAAATCACTTACCCTTTCTGTTATTGTTCAGTCACTAAGTCATGTCTGACTCTTTTCAGCCCCATAAACAGCAGCACTCCAGACTTCCCTGTCCTTCACTATGTCTCTGAGTTTGCTGAAACTCATGTCGATTGAGTTGATGATACCATCCATCCAATGCAACCTCTGTCACTCCCTTCTCCTCCTGTCCTCAGTCTTTCCAAGCATTAGAGTATTTTCCAATGAGTCACATTTTAGCCCAAATATTGGAGCTTCAGGTTCAGCATCACTCCTTTCAAGAATATTCAGGACTGACTTCCTTTAGGAATGATTAGTTTCATCTCCTTGATGTCCAAGGAATTCTTTCTAACTCTAGGCTTATCTTTACAGTGGAGTTGATCTAGATCTATATGAGAAGTTCTTCACCAAATGTCTGTATCAGAACCTAGATAATATTTTCTAGACCAAACCTCAGAGTCCAGATTTGATGCATATGAGATGAAAGCCAAGAAAATTTATCTCAGAGAAGTTCCTCAGATTGTTTTGATGAAGACTCCAAGTTGAGAAATAAGACTGTTAAGAAACAAACATATTATTTCTCTGTAGATCTCATGAAAATATTTTCTAGTTATTCTTGAGATCTTTTTGAGTCCAAGGCTCTTCACATTGGTTAGTTCAGTCACTGCACTTCATCAGTCAGCTATCAGTTTTCACAGTCTGGTCTATTCATACTTCTAAATCTAAAAAGTAATGAAATTTATCTTGTCCTTCTTTGGACATTAGCACCATTGAAGATGTTTCATATATACTTACATAGCAAAGAGCAATTTTAATGTCCTGCAATGGCAGGAGAGAAGAAGACAAATATATCTACATGCTTATTCAAACAAATATTTGTAGTTTTACTCCTTTTTAATTGATTTGCTTTTCTCTTAAGGAAATATGCTCTTTGCATTTCAACATGATTTTCACTTTACGAACACCTTGAAAGTGTTAGTCACTCAGTTGTGTCTGATTCTATGTGATCCTATGGACCATAGCCCACCAGGCTCTTCTGTCCATGGGATTCTCTAGGCAAGAATACTGGATTGGGTTGCCATTCTCTTCTCCAGGGAATCTTCCTGACCCAGGTATTTAACTTGAGTATTCTGCATTGCAGGTGGACTCTTTATTGTCTGAGCCACCAGGGAAACCACAAACACTTTATTGCTTACTATATTTCCTCATCACTGCTGAGACAGAAAATTAAACATGTAGGGAAAGTGCCACATTCAATGCTATTATTTTTCTTTGAAAGGAAGTTCCAAAAAATAGAATAAATTTACAAAATACATGGTGTACCATTCCTAAGTTTTAGTAGACCTGAGAGTGGGATGGGAAATGATCCATGAATGCCAATGATTCTGTGAAAACTGAACCTTGTGCTGGTTTCAGGCCATAAGCAACAGTTTATATCACCATTTAAGAAGAGTATTTAGAAGCAGCAATAAGACCTCATGCCACTATATGGGAACCCAGGCCACTTCTGGCATGCATACCACAAGGTAAAATTTTTATACTTGCTGTTGATGATAGTGATGATAGTGATTATGATGATGTTCTTGTCCCAGCATAGTGAAGACTAGTACTTTGACTTATTTTTAAAAAGAAAATTAAACTTAACAGGAAATCAGAATACCTGGGAATCAATGCCAGTTTGGTCATTCACTAAATGCTTGAACATTTTTTCCTTGTCTTTGGGCATTATTTTTAATATATAAAATAAGAGTGCTGGATTAGATTAATAACTTTCAAACTATTAAGAAAAGTCCCCTCAAGAGTTGCCTTAAGGTGAGCAAAAGGTCAGAATCTTTAGTCTCCCTTTTTTAATCAGAGCTATTGTTCAAATATATGTTTTACATATTGAACTACTGTGTGTGAGTGTGTTTGTGTGTGTGAGTACAGAGAGTGGAGAGAAGTATTTAGAAGTATTGCTGCTGCTGCTGCTAAGTCGCTTCAGTCATGTCCAACTCTGTGCGACCCCATAGATGGCAGCCCAACAGGCTCCTCCATCCCTGGGATTCTCCAGGCAAGAACACTGCAGTGGGTTGCCATTTCCTTCCCCAATGCATGAAAGTGAAAAGTGAAAGTGAAGTCACTCAGTCGTGTCCAACTCTTAGCCACTCCATGGACTGAAGCCTACCAGGCTCCTCCATCCATGGAATTTTCCAGGCAAGAGTACTGGAGTGTGTTGCCATTGCCTTCTCTGATTTAGAAGTATTAAGTTGGTACAAAAGTAACTGTCATTTTGCATTGTTGAACTTTTCCACTTGATATTGAAATACATTCTTAAGTAAGTGTGGTTATGTTGTACATCATTTTGATATGTATTTTTCTCTGTATGTGTCTTTGCTAATGATTTGTTATTTGTTGCTTATTTTATATTTTACTTTAGACTAGGGAAATGGTGTTAGATAAAAAGCAAATTTGAGCAATTTTCTTATTAAAATTCAAAATGGGTTGTAAAGCAGCAGAGACAACTCAGAACATCAACTACATATTTGGCTCAGGAACCCATAATTAATGTACAGTGCGGTAGTGATTCAGGAAGTTTTGCAAAGGCGATGACAGCCTTAAACATGAGCAGGTCAGTGTCCAGCCATTGGAAGCTGGCCATGACTAATGGAGAGGATCATCAAAGCTGATCTTACAACTACAGGAAAAGTGAAAAAGTGAAGTCACTCAGTCGTGTCCACTCTTTGCGACCCCATGGACTGTAGCCTACCAGGCTCCTCCATCCATGGAATTTTCCAGGCAAGAGTACTGGAGTGGGTTGCCATTTCCTTCTCCAGGGGATCTTCTTGACCCAGGGATCGAACCCAGGGTTCCTGTATTGCAGGCAGATGCTTTACCTTATGAGCCACCAGGGAAGTTGCCAAAGGCCTCACCTTGGACCATTCCATGGTTGTTCACCATTTGAAACAAATTGGAAAGATGAAAAAGCTCTATAAGTGGGTACCTCATGAGTTGAGCACCAAACCACCCCCCAAAAAAATCATCATTTTGAGGTGTCATCTTCTCTTATTCTATGCAACAACAATGAACCATTTCTTGATCGGATTGTGACATGTGACAAAAAGTGGATTTTATACAACAACCATCGATTACCAGCTCACTGATAGGACTGAGAAGAAGCTCCAAAGAACTACCCAAAGCCAAAGTTGCACACCCCCCCCCCAAAAAAAAAAAAAAAAAAGGAAAGAGAAGGGATCATTGTCACTGCTTGGTGGTCTGCTGCTGGTCTGTTTCACTAAAGCTTTCTGAATTCCAGCAAAACCATTATATATGAAAAGTATGCTCAGTAAATTGATTGGTGCTGGGGCTCAGTCATGTACAACTCTTTACAATTCCATGGACTGTAGCTCACCATGTTCCTCTATCCATGGAACTTTCCAGGCAAGAATACTGGAGTGGGTTGCCATTTCCTACTCCAGAGGATTTTCTTGACCCAGGGATTGACCCCCCCATCTCTTGCGTCTCTTACATTAGCAGACATATTCTTTACTACAAGCACCACCAATGAACTGCAAATCGATTGTTGTTGTTCAGTTGCTCAATCATGTCTGACTCTTTGCAACCTCATGGACTGCAGCATGCCAGGCTTCCTTATCCTTCACCATATCTTAGCAGTCGAAGAAACTCTCAAGAGTCTTCTTCAACACCACAGTTCAAAAGGATTAATTCTTCAGTGCAAATAGATTAGATGCACCAAAAACTGTAACATCTGCAGGTGGCATTGGTCAACAGAATGGGCCCAATTCTTCTCTACAACAACACCTCACGACAGGTCACCAACCAATACTTCAAAATGTGAACAAATTGGGCTATGAAGTTTTGCCTCATTCACCATTTTCACCTAACATCTTGCCACGTGACTACCACTTTTTCGAGCATCTTGACACCTTTTTGAAGGGAAAATGCTTCCACAACCAGCAGAAGGCAGAAAATGCTTTCCAAGAATTTGCTGAATCCTGAAATGTGGATTTTTATGCTGCAAGAAGAAACAAACTTATTTCTTATTGGCAAAAATATGTTTATTGTAATGGTTCTTATTTTGATTAATAAAGATGTGCTTGAGACTAGTTATGATTTAAAATTCATGGTCCAAAACTACAATTGCTTTTCATCAGTGTAATAAAAGTGCTCCACCCACATCTTCCTGAGTCTGAAGTCATAAGACATTGTCTATGGAAGGAGCACTAACTCCTATTCTATAAAATGGCCACGCTGCTCCCACAGGACTGACTTTACACCTAAACAGGTTAAGAACTGCCTAGGTAGTGAAATTTTGAGGAACTAGAATAGAAGGGTCAAATTCTTACTGTTTAGGTATCTGGATGAAGCTTGAATTTTTTTCCAGAGACTAGAACCTGTTGTTCCACACTAGGAATTTAGGCTTATAAAGCAAACTCTTATGGAAGAAGGAACACTGACATATTTGCAGTCAGTTAGAAATTACTCTTGTACAATACATTAAAAATAGTTAACATTGTTGTATGTTATATATGAAAGTTGTTAGAGAAGTCAACCAATCCTGTTTGGAACACAAGAAACATTTTTTTTCTATTTATTTAATTATATATATATGTGTGTGTGTGTGTGTGTGTGTATATATATATATATATATATATATATATATAAAGATGGATGTTTGCTAAACCTATTGTGTTAATCTCTTCATGATATATGTAAGTCAAATCATTATGTTGTACACTTTAAACTTATACAATGTTGTATATCAACTATATCTCAATAAAACTAGAAGAAAAAAGAAAGAAAGAAAAGACTCTTATCTGAGATCAACCTTTTGACTACAGATAAAAATAACTGAGTGCCTAAAATCACCGGAAAGAACAAATCTCAGTTTCTTTATGTATAAAGTGGAAAAAATTGTAAATATAATAAAAATATCAACAACACTAACAATTTATTGAGTATTTAATAGGTAACAAACATATTATTAGACTTGTTTTATTCTATCTCATTTCTTTCTCACAACAATCTTATAAGGTAGGTGAATTAACTATTTCAATGATAAGGCTTCCATTATTTCTAAATTATTATGATTACTAATATTATTGTTGAAAGGGCCTGGAATGGAGAAGCTAGAGAAACAAATTTCACCAACTGTATTTTCATACTGTCACACTTCCTTAACAGCATAAAGTCACCTCTATCTTTCAGATAATATCCGATTCTCTGTCAATATTACATTCATTTGGAGAGGGGAACTACTGTAGCTACAGTATTTGCTGTTGAAACCTAATGTTCCTTCCTGACTCTTCCACAAAAGCTCCCACTGGTCTCACTATGCTTTAGTGTAGTAGGAGATACTATGCATTAAGCTTTAAAAGTTTCTATTTCTCTCATCCAACATTTACAGCATGATTTGTCTTTTAAAAACATTTACTTCAAATTTCTTCCATCAGAAATTAAAATAAAATGCTATAAAGTTTCTCAGGCACTGGAAAAGTTCTGGCCAAGTCTTTCTTATTATGATATGTCCTTGTAGAACAAAAAATGTGTCCCATTCCAGCAGTAAACACTAACAGTGTATGTGGACTCTCATCTCTTATTTTAAATTTAATGGTCTTGTTAAGTAATCAGAAGGGATTTATCACAAGTGTTAATTAGATTGGCAAAAAAGAAATATTTTCCCCACCCCAACCTTAAACATTATGATTGATGTGTTGAAATTGTGCTGATTTCTTATAAAAGGACATTAGCAGAATCATTCACCAATACCAAATTTTTCACCACCTTATAGCCCTCATAAGGGTCCTGTAACCAGTCAGAATGGCCATCATCAAAAAGTCTACAAACAATAAATGCTGGAGAGAATGTAGAGAAAAGTGAAACCTCCTGCACTGCTGGTGGGAATGTAAATTGATAGTCACAATGGAGAACAGTATGGAAATTCCTTTAAAAACTAGGAATAAAACTCTCATATGACCCAGAAACAATCTCACTACTAAGCAAATACACTGATAAAACCATAATTGAAAAAGACACATGCACCCCGCTGTTCATAGCAACACTATTTACAATAGCCAGGACATGGAAGCAACCTAGATGTCCACTGACAGATGAATGGATAAAAATATTGTGACATATATATATATATATATATATATATATATATATATATTATATATATTATATATAATTAATTTGAGTCAGTTGAACTTAGGTGGATGAACCTAGAGCCTATTACACAGAGTGCAGTAAGTCAGAAAGAGAAAAACAAATATCTTATATTAAAGCATATAATTGGAATCTAGAAAAAAAGATACTGATGAGCCTATTTGCAGGGCTGGAATAGAAATGCAAGCATAGAGATCAGACTTGTGAACACATGGGGGAAGGAGAGAGTGGGACGAATTAAAAAAGTAGTATTGACATATATACACTATTACATATAAACTAGATAGCAAGTCAGAAGCTGCTGTAAAACACAGGGAGCTCAGTTTGGTGCTCTGTGACAAACTAGAGGAGGAGTTGGGGTAGTGGGAGGAAGGCTTAAGAGGGAGGGAATATATTACATATATATGGGTGATTCACACTGTTGAAAGGGAGAAACCAACACAATATTGTAAGCAATTATCCTTCAATTAAAAATAAACTTTAAAACAAATAAATAAAAATAAATGTTGCTGAAACTCCACCTCTGTGCAGCAGTGATGAATATAAATTTGGAGACACAGTTTTGGGTGAGGTAGAAAAGAGTAGCTTTTATTGCTTTGCTAGGCAAAGGGCTCCACACTGGGCTAATGCCCTCAAGAATGTGTGACCCATCCTGGAGCATACAGTGAGATGTGTTATAATGTTCAGGGAGCAAGGCATGATCAGCTTGTGCACAATTCTTGGATTGATTGGCATCAAGGTGAAGTATCAGTTCAGTTGAGTCACTCAGTCGTGTCTGACTCTTTGAGACCCCATGGACTGCAGCACGCCAGGCCTCCCTGTCCATCACCATCCTGAAGCTTGCTCAAACTCATGTCCATAGAGTCGGTGATGCCACCTCATCTCATCCTCTGTCAGCCCCTTCTCCTCCTGCCTTCAATCTTTCCCAGCATCAGAGTGTTTTCAAATGAGTTAGTTCTTCACATCAGATGGCCAAATTATTGGAGTTTCCACTACAACATCAGTACTTCCAATGAATATTCAGGACTGATTTCCTTTAGGATAGACTGGTGGATCCCCTTGCAGTCCAAGGGACTTTCAAGAGTCTTCTCCAAAACCACAGTTCAAAGGCATCAATTCTTTGGCGCTCAGTTTTCTTTATAATCCAACTCTCACATCCATACATGAGTACTGGAAAAAACATAGCCTTGAATAGAAGGACCTTTGTTAGCAAAGTAATGTCTATGCTTTTTAATATGCTGTCTAGGTTGGTCATAACTTTTCTTCCAAGGAGTAAGTGTCTTTTAATTGCATGGCTGCAGTTACCATCTGCAGTGATTTTGGAACCCCCCCAAAAATAAAGTCTGTTACTCTTTCCATTGTTTCCCTATCTCTTTGCCATGAAGTGATGGGACCAGATGCCATGATCTTGGTTTTTTGAATGTTGAGCTTTGAGCCAACTTTTTCACTCTCCTCTTTCAGTATCTTCAAGAGGTTCTTTGGCTCTTTAGTTCCTCTTCACTTTCTGCCATAATGGTGGTGTCATCTGCATATCTGAGGTTATTGATATTTCTCCTGCAATCTTGATTCAGCTTGTGCTTTATCCAGCACAGAGTTTCTCATGATGTATATAAGTTCTGCATATAACTTAAATAAGCAGGATGACAATATACAGCCTTGACATACTCCTTTCCCTATTTAGAACCAGTCTGTTGTTCCATGTCCAGTTCTAACTGTTGCTTCCTGACCTGCATACAGATTTCTCAAGAGGCAGGTCAGGTGGTCTGGTATTCCCATCTCTTTCAGAATTTTCCACAGTGTGTGATGATCCACACAGTCAAAAGATTTGGCATAGTCAACAAAGCAGAAATAGATATTTTTTCTGGAACTCTCTTGCTTTTTTGACAATCAAACCGATATGATCAGTGCAAAGAAATACAGGAAAATAATAGAATGGAAAAGTCTAGAGTTTTCTTCAAGAAAATTAAAGATACCAAGGGAACACTTCATGCAAAGATGGGCTTAATAAAGGACAGAAAAGGGTATGGACCTAACAGAAGCAGAAGATATTAAGAAGAGGTGGCAAGAATACATAGAAGATCTATACAAAAAAAGATCATGATGCAGATAATCATAATGGTATAATCACTCACCTAGAGCCAGACATCCCAGAATGGGAAAGCAAGTGGGCCTTAAGAAGCATCATTAGAAATGAAGCTAGTGGAGGTGATAGAATTCCAGTTGAGCTATTTCAAATCCTAAAAGATTATGCTTTGAAAGTGCTGCACTCAATATGCCAGCAAATTTGGAAAACTCAGCAGTGGTCAGAGTAATGGAAAAGGTCAGTTTTCATTCCAATCACAAAGAAAGGCAATGCCAAAGAATGCTCAAACTACCACACAGTTGCACTCATCTCACACGCTAGTAAAGTAATGCTCAAAATTCTCCATGCCAGGCTTCAGCAATATGTGAACCATGAATTTCCAGATGTTCAAGCTGGATTTAGAAAAGGCAGAGAGGAACCAGAGATCAAATTGCCAACATCCGTTGGATTATTGAAAAGTTGAAGTTTCAAGTATCATCAATTTCTGTCTTCAACCAGTCTAGGGTCTTGTAATCAGCAGTTTTCATCTGGAGGGGGACTGCTTTTTGGAAAACCAACTTATGAATGTCTGTCAGGCCTTTATCTATATCTTTCAGGTACCTGGGAGTTCAGTGATTCTTCTATGGGGCAGAATATACCTAAATTGTTACCAGTTCCCTAGCCCAACAGCTAAGCTTTGTTTCTATATCTTCACATTTCACAATCATTAACTTTTTAAAATTTACTTATTATGTTTATTTTGTTTTTAATTTAAGAAAGATTTATTGATTGCCTATAGTGTGCCTGGACCTCTATTAGACAATGACATTTGAAAGATAATTGATTTACAATATCTTGTTGGTTTCTGCCATACATCAACACAAAGCAGCCATATTTATAAATGTGACCCATCCCTCTTGAACTTGCCTCCCACTTCGCACCCCATGTCACCCCTCTAGGTTGTTACAGAGCCCCAGTCTGAGTATCCTGAGTCATACAGCAAATTCTCATTTGGCTATCTACTTTATGTATGGTAGTGTACATGACTCCATATTATTCTCTCAATTGGCCCCACCCTCTCTTTCCCCACTGTGTCCACAATTCTGTTCTTTCTGTCTGTGTCTGCTTTCCTGCTCTGCATGTAGGTTCATCAGCACCATCTTTCTAGATTCCATATAAATACATTAATATATATTTGTTTCTATCTACCTTACTTCATTTCGTATATTAGACTCTCAGTTTTTCCACCTCATTAGAACCGACTCAAATACGTTCCTTCATATGGCTAAGTAATACCCCATTGTACATATGTACCACACAGCTTCTTATCCACTCATCTGTTGATGGCATCCATATTACTTGTATATCTTGGAAATTAAACCTTTGTCAGTTGTTTCATTTGCTATTATTTTCTACCATTCTAAGGGTTTTCTTTTTTTTTTTTTTTTAACTTTACATAATTGTATTAGTTTTGCCAAATATCAAAATGAATCCATCACAGGTATACATGTAAGGGTTTTCTTTTTGTGTGTGTGTAATAAAGTTTTGTTAAAGTATAAAGGAGATAGAGAAAGCTTCTGACATAGGCATCAGAAGGGGGTAGAAAGAGTACCCGCTTGCTAGTGTTAACAATGAAGTTATATAATCCAAAGAATATCTGGAGGTTGTAAAGACCTCATCAGACCTACTCTCATAATTTACATTTTAAGATAACACTGTCCTCAGGCAAGATACATCCTTGTAAAGACCAGGTCTACTCTCATAATTAACATTTTAAGATAATAGAAGGTTGAATCTAAAGACTGTCCTTAGGCAGGATACATTATTGGTATATAATCTTAAGGAATGTGGAGAAAGAAAAAAAGTTTGTCCTTTCTTTTTCCTTGAGAATTTCAGACCCCTCTCTCCTTGGGGACCCCTAGACTCCCTATCAACCTGTCTAGGAACTGACTCTCTCATTCTCCCCCTTTTTTTTTAGGAGAATTATGTTGTCTAGGGAAAAGGGGCGTCATTCTCATTTTATAACTACTTTTGAGCTGACAAGGGGCGTTGTCCCTAAATTGGTGAGGCAACATATTTTCCTAATCCTCATATTGAGGATATCTGATCCAGGGGCCCCAAATAGTAGCTGGAGGAAGCTACAGCAGTAGCAGGAGTTTGAGCACCATTTGTAACTTAAAAGCTTTCATGCGGCTAGAAACAAATCCAGTTATACAATTACAGATGCAGGGAGCAAACAGCAAGAACAAAACAACCAGAATTATTGTAATTAAGATAGTTGTCCACCATGGGGAACTAGTTAACGTTTCTCAAAGTGAGGCAATTGAGGCTTCAGGAGTACCCATGGCCCTAATCATCTTGTTCATGTGGTTAGTAAAATGAGTAACATTCGTGCTCATATCAGGTATATATGTACAGCATTGGGTATGAACAATGGCACAAGTTCCTCCTTGTGTAGCTGTCAGAATATCTAGAGCCAATCTGTTTTGTAAAACCACCTTTCTAATTTGTGCTTGTTCAGCATTAAGAGCTGAAATAGCCTTTTGAGAATCTTGTAATGTCTGTTGAGTAAAATTAGTCAAAGCATCCACTCGTAACATAACATCTGTAGTTCTCAAAGAGGGAACAAACGCTGTAACCAAATAATCATACCAATGAAATACGGACCTTGCCCACCGAGTTTTAAGGTGGGGTAAATTAGCAGGCTTTTTTGGAAGCTCTGAAAATATAAAGCCATGAGTAAAGGCTAGACCCAGGGTGCCTCTCCCTATCCAACCAGGTGGAAGCCATGCCCATAGGTAAGAGCCACATATCTAATAAGTCTCGTTTGGAGCAAGCCAGCGCGACTGAGATATCCAGTCTCAATTTGTGCCTGGCCAGACAAAGGGAGAACCTGAACTGGGATTGGAAAACACGGGAATGATTATATTGCATGTTTCCTGAGACAAATATCCCAATTGTTTCCAATCATTGTAATTAAGTTGTTGGCTAACTTTTGGGGATGGCTCTGTTTGTTCCCAGCATATAGAGGCAGTAGATATTAAACGTCCTTTTTCAGCAGTTAGCCATGTAACCTCATCTCATATTTGATAAAAGTCAGGTAAAAAACCATTAGATCTAGACCTATTTACCTTATATGTAGCAAAATAGTCATTGAACCGAGACAATGTGTAATCAAAATTAAAAGTTTTTAAAACATTATGTCCATAGTTAGAGTACAAAGTGTTGCACCAGTCCATTTCAGGGTTGGTAGATGTCATCAGATGAAGAAGAGGCATCGCATGTGATTGTTGTCGAAGGTATTCACAGACTTGGAGAAAGTCTTTTCCTTGAAGTGGGGATGTCCACCACAGGAAGCCTTCCACTGATGAAGAGGGGAGTGCTCCGCAGACCCAGCAGTTAGATCGATTGTGGAATGCAGCATAGGAGTGAGCCCAGGAAAGGAAGACATTGTCTTGAGGATCCAACGGCAGACTCAGGATATTTGGAGTCAGCAGAAGTAAGCTCACATAGGTTATCAGGCCCATCTTGTCCTGAAGGATCCTGGATGAGCTCCCAAGATGAAAGGTCGTTGTTGAATCACGCAAATACACTGGGATTCTTGGCCCCCGGAGGAGAAGAATTCAATCCAGGGCCAGAGACGAGGCTTGATCGCTCAGAGCTTTTGTGTAATAAAGTTTTACTAAAGTATAAAGGAGATAGAGAAAGCTTCTGAAATAGGCATCAGAAGGGGGTAGAAAGAGTACCCCCATTCTAAGGGTTTTCTTTTCACCTTGTTTATAGTTTCCTTTGCTGTGAAAAAGCTTTTAAGATGAATTAGGTCCCACTTATTTGTTTTTATTTTCGTTACTCTAGGAAGTGGGCCATAGAGAATTTTGCTGTGATTTATATCATGCAGTGTTCTGTCTATGTTTTCCTCTAGGAGTTTTATAGTTTCTGGTTTTACATTTAGGTCTTTAATTCATTTTGAGTTTGTCTTTGTGTATGTTGTTAGGAAGTGTTCTACTTTCATTCTTTTACACTCAGTTGTCCAGTTCTCCCAGCACCACTTTTTGAAGAGTCTACATTTTCCCTACTGTATATTGCTTCCTTTGTCAAAGATAAGGTACCCATAGGTGTGTGGGTTTATCTCTGGGCTTTATATCTAGTTCCATTGGTCTATATTTCAGTTTTTGTGCCAATACCATACAGTCTTGATGATTGTAGCTTTGAAGTATAGTCTAACGTCAGGAAGGTGGGTTGCTCCAGCTCCATTCTTCTTTCACAAGATTGCATTGGCTACTACAGGTCTTTTGTGTTTCCATACAAATTGTGATTTTGTTGTTGTTGTTGTTCTAAATGGGAAATAGATGGGGAAACAGTGGAAACAGTGTCAGACTTTATTTTTGGGGGCTCCAAAATCACTGTAGATGGTGACTGCAGCCATGAAATTAAAAGACTCTTACTCCTTGGAAGGAAAGTTATGACCAACCTAGATAGCATATTCAAAAGCAGAGACATTACTTTGCCAACAAAGGTCTGTCTAGTCAAGGCTATGGTTTTTCCTGTGGTCATGTATGGATGTGAGAGTTGGACTGTGAAGAAAACTGAGTGCCAAAGAATTGATGATTTTTAACTGTGGTGTTGCAGAAGACTCTTGAGAGCCCCTTGGACTGCAAGGAGATCCAACCAGTCCATTCTGAAGGAGATCAACCCTGGGATTTCTTTGGAAGAAATGATGCTAAAGCTGAAACTCCAGTACTTTGGCCACCTCATGCAAAGAGTTGGCTCATTGGAAAAGATTCTGATGCTGGGAAGGATTGGGGGCAGGAGGAGAAGGGGACGACAGAGGATGAGATGGCTGGATGGCATCACTGAACTGATGGACGTGAGTCTGAGTGAACTCCAGGAGTTGGTGCTGGACAGGGAGGCCTGGCGTGCTGCAATTCATGGTGTCGCAAAGAGTCGGACACGACTGAGCGACTGAACTGAACTGAACTGAACTGATGTGAAAAATGCCATTGGCAATTTGATAGGGACTGCACTGAATCTGTAGATAGCATTTGGTAGTACTCATTTTCACAGTATTGTTTCTTCCAACCCAGGAACATGAAAAATCTCTCCAGCTGTTTATGTTGTCTTTGTTTTCTTTCATTAGTGTTTTATAGTTTTTTGTATGCAACTCTTTTGTTTCCTTAGGTACATGTATTCCTAGGTATTTTATTCTTTCTGTTGTAATGGTAAATGGGATTAATTCCTTAATTTCTGTTTCCGATTTTTCTTGTTAGTGTATAGGAATGCAAGTGATTTTTGTGTATTGACTTTGTACCTTACAACTTTACTAGATTTACCAATTAGATCTAGAATTTTTCTAATAATATTTTAAAGATATTCTATGTATAGTATCATGTCATCTACAAACAATGAAAGTTCTGTTTATTTTCCAATATGGAATCCTTGTATTTCTTTTTCTTCTCTGCTTGCAATAGCTAGGAATTCCAAAACTATGATGAATAATAGTGGCAATGGTGGGCACATTTGTCTTATTCCTGATCCTAGCGGGAATGCTTTCAGTTTCTCATTATTGAGAATAATGTTTGCTGTGGGTTTATTATATATGACCTTTATAATTTGCTGTGGATTTATCATATACATCCTTTATAATATTGAGGTAAGTTCTTTTATGCCCATTTTTTGAAGAGTTTCTATCAAAAATGGGTCCTGAATTTTGTTGAAAGCTTTTCCCGCATCTATTGAGAGTATTATAAAATTTATTTATTTAAATTTGTTAATATGGTGTATCACATTGCTTGATTTACATATATTGAACAATTCTTGCATCCATGGAATAAACACAGTTTTATTATGGTATATGGACTTTTTAATGTGTTGTTAAATTCTGTTTGGTAGAAGTTTGTTAAGACTTTTTACATCAATGTTCATCAATGATCAGTCAGTCAGTTCAGTAGCTCAGTCATGGCCAACTCTGTGACCCCATGGACTGTAGCACATCACGCTTCCCTGTCCATCACCAAGTCCTGGAGCTCGTTCAAACGCATGTCTGTTGAGTCGATGATGCCATCCAAGCATCTCATCGTCTGTCATCCCCTTCTCCTCCCACCTTCAATCTTTCCCTACATCAGGGTCTTTTCCAATGAGTCAGCTCTTTACATCAGGTGGCCAAATTATTGGAGATTCAGCCTCAGCATCAGTCCTTCCAATAAATATTCAGTACTGATTTCCTCTAGGATTGACTGGTTTGATCACCTTGCAGAGATCAAAGTGATATTGTCCTGTAATTTTCTTTTTTATCATGTCTTTGCCTGGTTTTGTTACTAGGATGATAATGGTCTTGTCCTTCCTCAATGACTAACTCTTGAGTCAACATTTTACTTTAAAAGATATACATATGAGCTTGTATATGATTTCATAACTACTAACTCATTCAAAAAAAAAAAAAAAAAAGTCCTATGATATAGTTTCTGCAAGTATTGCTATCTTCATTTTCCAGGTAAGGACACTGAGATTTGGAGAAGCAAATTGCCTTGCCAGACAGTTAGTGAATGGCTAAGTTGGAACTTCACTAAAACACAAACCTCATTGCAAACCCTCTGCTTTTTCTAACTCTCTTTCCACCTATTTTTTTTTTGAATGATTTGATAAGATAACAAAATTAAAAGTTGCCTCAATACAACTACAATAAATTAAAAAATGATTTATAAAGTCTTCAGGAGACAAAATGTTCCCCTGTGCTCTCCTTCAGGTAGTGACCTATAAAATGTCAACTACAAATTGGCACTTGCCACTGGCATTTGTCATCTATCTCTGTAAAGAATACATCATTTGCTGATTCAACTGTTGATTTTCCACATCCCTTTAAAGGAGTTCAGGGTGGAGTGCAGAAATGAGGCACTCTATGCTCAGGGAAAACTTGCAGAATAGGTCTTCAGATAGTTAAATGTTTTCAGGAGCCAATGTTATGAGCCCAAGTCTTGTATCTCCTCATATCTGGAAAAGTACTAAAATTCTTTATTCTCCTCATGACTGGCAGAAACCCTCTGAAAAAAATATGTGCTTGATTGCATGTACTCCCTCTTCGACATAATCTTGTGTATATACTTTCCTCCCTGCCTCCTTGAAAAAGTTTCTCAAAGCTATCTGAAATGCTGCCTCCTGGGATATAGTCTTAATTTTCCTCCAAATAAAACTTAACTTGCAACTCTCACGTGCATTTTTTTAAATTTGAGTTTTATGGTGACCACTACAGTACCCAAAATGGACTTCTCCCCTTTCCTGAACCCTATAAGGATCTGGAGCCTTGGTATCAGCAGTGGCCCTTTGTGCCTGTCCAACCTCCTCAGAGACTACAGATTAATTTGGGTAAGTCTCTCCTATTACTCAGATATCCCATATTGGTTGATGATCCTGAGTTTTATTTGGTGGTATATAGCAGGTACCTTCTCCTTCCCAATTGAAAGATACTAAGGAATACACACCCAGTTGAAAGTTACTTCAGAGGGTGGCTGATTGAAAGACACCAGGATTTGCTCAGTTGTAGGAGACAGAGTGGTCTGCACTGAATAGTTCAGTAAGAAGTTGATCTGATACTTTTCCTCAATTTGGTTGCCTTAATAGAATTTTAAGGGATAAAAGTGAAGATATTGCATGAAAGCTTTGCTCCAAAAAAAAGGACAAGACATTTCCTGGCCAGTCATGCCTTTCTCAGATGACCAAGTAATTTATAGGAGTGGTGGATGCAGAGTCCTCATACCATCCAATGGTTCCATAGGGAAACCTACTCGTTAATTAAAACATTGCTTATTCAGGGATCATGGATAAGAATCGGCCATTCAGGGATACAAGCACCTGCAGCATGTTAGACCATCAAAGGGAGAAACTGAGACACGTAATATAGCTGAAACAATTTTAAGATGATGCTTAGAGGAGTTAAGTTCACAAACAGCATACTTGTTACTGAAAGGAGGTGTGGGGTGTCTGGCTGTTCACCACTCAAAAGCCAGTAAACAGGCCAGTTTAGTGGAAAGGAAAGTTTGCTTTATTTCAGATGCTAGCAGCTGGGGTGAGGGGTGGGGGGATGACATACATCTGTCCAAAGGCCGATTCCCCACCCCTTGACAAGCAAGGAGTGAGAGCTTTTATAGACAGAGTAAGGGTGGGTTGGGGGAAGTTCCATGTAGAAAGAGCAGTCATCTCTAACAGTCATCTTCAATTGGTCATCAGTGGTCTGACTAGCATCATCTTGGTTGCTTTAGGTACAGTTAATCTTCAGTTACAGGATGCACTTGTTCCCATTTCTTTGAGGTCAATTCTCGGAATTGTGGCAGCTCAAGTTCTGAGTACAGTCTGGTCATCCTGTAGTAAACTTCTCCACTTGGTGTTTTGGTATCTATAATACAGCTGACAGGATGTGGTTTGCAATATTATCTATAGCCCTTGAGAAAGAACTAAAGGTCCTTGACTGTGCTTATAGACTACATTATTATTATTATATAGTCTCCTTTGACTGTTTTCCTTTGTGTTCACATTCTTGCTTCTCTTATTAAACTTATTATTTGACTTAAGTTTTCCACAGACAAAAGGCAGGTAGCGGGGCAAGGACCTGGTCCATTTCACACTGACCTACCACACAATTTCAATAGTAAATTTTATCCCTGACAAATTCAACTTTAAAAAGGGAAATAGAGTCTCTAAAACACAAAAAGTAGGGGCATCAGAAAGCAAGCTTCTAACTTAGACCCCAGCCACGGTTGTGTACATAAAAAACATACTTGGAAATACCTACTTAATTGGGGAAATTACACTAAAGAAAATCTCAATCTAAAATGGTCAAGTTGTGGTTCCTTTGACATTCTAAAATTTATATTTTTGTATGCACAGTTATAAAAAGTAAATAATAATAAATTAATTAAAAAGCCATCAATAAGATCAAACAGACTGAATGGAATACTTATTTTGATAGGTATCTAGACACTTCTCTTGAAACTATTAAAACCAAAAAGGCTGTAAGCACTCTGTCTCCAAATCTGACTCTCCCTCTGCCCCTTCCACACATTCTTTTTTTTCCAATTTTAATTTTTTAATTGAAAGATAATTGCTTTAAAGAATTCCTCCCACACATTGTATTGTATCTGAATTGCCTAGCCCAGATGTGATCTCTTTTACTATTTCAACTCCTGCTGCCCTCTTCCCTGGTAAAGGAGCATTAAAAAATCATACTTTATTATAGTTCCCTTTAAGGAGAAATCTATTAAAGGAAGAAGTGAATGGTCCTTAGTGTTTAGGTACACACCTTGGACTCAAGCAGAACTTAAAGCCTTGGCTAAGGAATTTCCCAATACAAGTCAGGATCCATTGGGATTTGCTAAGGAATTTGAATTGACTGTCCAAATCTATGAACCTGGGTTTTTGGATCTATATCAATTAATGAAGCTGTTTGTTTCTGAATGCAAAGCTAAGGAATGAATAAAGAAAGCAGGATGGAGACACCCCTTAATGAATTTTGAACCACAGGCTCACACTGAATACAAGGAATTACCTTGGAAATTCCGTGAACTTATTTCAGAGCTTTTTCCAATAAAAATGTAGACTGGACAGATTCAACAGAACAAGCAAATATTGGATGAATCAATTGTGAACTATTATGAAAGATTTGAAAAAAAATTAAATAATATTCTGGCTTGAAACCTGAATCATTCTCTACCAAAATGATCCTTTGCTTAGCTCTACCTTTTTAGAAGATTTAGAGGCGGATCTGGCTACTCTAGTCAAAAGACAATCTACTTTTCATTAGAGGTATAATAAATGTTCGTGTAGCTGACTGACTTTTCACAATTTTTAAAAAGAAAAAAAGGGGAAATGGCTGAGGATAAGGATAAGGAGACCACTTTCTTCCCTACAAATTCATCAAAACATCATTTGAATGCTGAGAAACTTCCACAAAACAACTTCTGAATGCTGGCAGAAAACACCAGGCACCCAGAAAGGCAGCCCATTGTCTTTGAGAGGAGGTAGGACAAAATAAAAAGATAAAAAGAGAGACAAAAGATGTAGGGATGGAGATCCATACTGGAGAGAGTCCTTAAGGAGGAGAAGTTTCCACACAGTAGGAAATCCTCTCACAGGCTAGTCTGTGAGGGGTTTTGGAATCTCAGAGGGCAACATAACTGGGAGAAAAAAAAAAAAGAAAAGAAAACTCACAGAATATGCACCTAACCACAACTGCAAGCAAAGAAGTAGCCCAGACACTAGTGTCTGACACCAGTAAGTGAGGGCTGGACAGGGAGGCACGGGTTGCATAATAGGTGCTTAGGGTAAGGACCTGGCCTGAGTGCCCTGAGGACAATGTGAGGGAGCTAATGTGAGATAGTAACCCAAACGATGAGATCACCAGAGAGAGAGGAAATAAAAAGAGAACTTTCCCTTGAAAGGCTCTAATATGAAGCCTGGCCTGGTCACAGAACAAAGGATTGAGCCAATACCAAAGGAGAGCTATCTGGCAGTGTACAGGCCTCATTCCCACACCAGAGGCAAAGAGGCAGGCATGCAACAGCCAGAGCCAGAAGGCAGGTGGCTGTACCAACTAGGCCCCAGAGACCAGCATCCTCCACCAAACTGTGAGCAGGCTGCTAGTTGCTAACTACATCTTCCTGGGACCCTGGACGGTTGACATCTAACAGGAGGGTCACAACCTGAGATCACCTCCCCAGAGGAGACACATGGCACACCTGAGACAATGCTCTCGCAGCACATGGGAGAAACCTAGTGGCCAGGATGGGGAGGTGATTAAGATGCACAGTCCACCTGGGACAGTGATCTCACCAAACACCTGGGCTTCTGAGCTGCTTGGACTTGGGAAAGGCACAAAACGTACACCTAACTGAGTCTGTGCCCTTGCAGAGTATCCAAGAACTTGAGTAGCTTAGACCTGGGGAATGCATGAAAGGCAGGGCCTGCTTCGGATAGTGACCCTGCAGAGCAACATGGAACCTGAGCAGTGGAGACTCAGGAAGCACATGCCACCTTGAGGTGTGGCGAACCCAGTGTGGTCAATACACTGCAAGCACACCCTACACACACCAGCGATATTTCTTTGCAATGTGCCTTCCTCCCCACAACACAACTGAACATGTGAGCCTAAATAAGTGACCACCTTCACCCCCTTGTGTCAGGGTAGAAATTAGACATTGAAGAGACTTGCAAACAGAGGAAGCCAAAATAAACAAAGAAAAGGGAAATGCTCTAGAAGTGACAGGTGCAACAGATTAAAACCCTGTAGTTTACACTAACTAAGCATTGGAGGGGGCCTATAGACCTTGAGAACAAGTACAAGCTGGAACAAGGAACTATCTGAAACTCAACTGACCCCACACTGCCCTCAACAACTCCAGAGAAATTACTAGATACATTTTACTATTATTACTTTTCAATATTTTTTAAGTTCTTTATTACTCCTTTAATTTTCATTTTTATAACCTTTCAAAAAAGACCCTATTTTTAAATCAAATTTCATATATATATATATATATATATATATATATATAATTTTTCCACTGATTTTGTTTTGTATTTTTAGTGTTTTTTTTTTTTTTTTTTGAGAGTCTAACCTCTACTCTAGATTTTTTTTTTTTTTTTTTTTTGCTTTTGGTATTTGTTATCAATTTTGTATTTTTAAGAATCTAATCTTCAGTATCCATTTTCAATTAGGAGTGTGATTACTGGCTTGATTGCTCTCTGCCCTTTTGACAGTCCCTTTTATCCCCCATGTCAATTCTATCTCTGCCCTCTCCCTTCTTTTCTCTACTTAATTCTGTGAATCTCTCTCAGCGTTCCAGGCCGTGGAGAACACTTAGGGAACTGATTACTGGCTAGATTGGTCTCTCCCCTTTTGACTCCCTCTCTCATCTTCCTGGTGACCTCTATCTCCTTCCTCCCTCTTTTCTTACATTTCTAACTCTGTGAATCTCTCTGGGTTTTCCAGACTTTAGAGAGCACTTAGGGAATTAATTAAAGGCTAGATTGCTCTCTCCCCCTTTGACAACCTCTCTTCTCCTCCAGGTCACCTCTATCTCCCTACTCTCTATTCTCTTCTCCGTGAAACTTTGTAAGCCTCTCTGGGTGTCCCTCGCTGAGGAGAATTGTTGCACCATTAACCTAGATGTTTCATCATCTGTGCTACATTGATAGAGAAGTCTTAAGGCTACTGAAAGAACAAGACTTAAAGTGGGAGGCAGGAGGTTTAATTCCAGAACTTGAGAACATCAAAGAACTCCTGATTCCAGGGAATATTAATAGAAAAGACTCACCCAAAAGCCTCCATACATACACTGAAACCAAGCTCCACCCAAAGGCCAACAAGTTCTAGAGCAAGACATACAATGTTAATTCTCCAGCAAAGCAGGAACACAGCCCTGAGAATTAAAAGACAGGCAGATGAAAGCCATGCCAAAATCATAGACACCCCAAACTCACTACTGGACACTTCATTGCACTCCAGAAAGAAGAGATTCAGCTCCACCCACCAGAATGCAGAAGCAAGCTTCCCTAACCAGGACCTGGACAAGTCACTAGTCCAACTCCACTCATGAGGAGCAGGTGCCACAATAAAGAGGAAACACAAACTTCCAGCATAGAGAAAGGCCACCCCAAACACAACAATCTAAACAAAATGAAAAGGTAGAGAAATATTCAGCAGGTAAAGGATCATGATAAATACCCACCAAACCAAACAAAAGAGGAGGAGATACGGAGTCTACCTGAAAAAGAATTCAGAATGATGATAGTAAAGATGATATAAAATCTTGAAAACAAAACGGAGTTACAGATAAGTAGACCAAAGACAAGGACTCAGAAGATGCAAGAAATCTTTAACAAGAACATAGAATAAATAAAGAAGAGTCAATCAATAATGAATAATACAATAATTGAGATCAAAAGCACTCTGGAGGGAACAAATAGTAGAATAAATGAGGCAGAAGATAGGATACGTGAGGTGAAAGATAGAATGGTGGAAATAAATGAAGCCAAGAAGAACAAAGAATTAAAAGTTAAGACAACCCAAGAGACCTCTGGGACAATGTTAAACACCCTAACATTCGAATTGTAGGAGTCCCAGAAAAAGAAGACAAAAAGAAAGGGCAAGAGAAAGTACTCGAGGAGTTAATATTGAAACTTCCCTAAAATGGGGAAAGAAATAGTCACCCAAATCCAAGAAACCCACAGAGTCCCAAATAGGATAAACCCAAGGCAAAACACCACAAGATACATTTTAATCAAATTAACAAAGACCAAAAACAAAGAGCAAATATTAAAAGCAGCAAGGGAAAACAACAAATAACACACAAGTGGATTCCCATAAGGATAACAGCTGATCTTTCAATAGAAACTCTTCAGGCCAGATGGGAATGGCAGGACATACTTAAAATGATGAAAGAGAAAAACTATAACCCAGACTTCTATACCCAGCAAGGATCACATTCAAATATGAAGGAGAATTCAAAAGCTTTACAGACAAGCAAAAGCTGAGAATTCAGCACCACCAAACCAGTACTTTAACAAATGCTAAAGGATATTCTTTAGACAGGAAACACAGAAAAGGTTTATAAACATAAACCCAAAACAACAAAGTAAAGGGCAACAGAATCATACTTATCAATAACTACCTTAAATGTAAATGGATTAAATGTCCCAAACAAAATACAAAGACTGGCTGGGTGGATACAAAAATAAGACCCTTATATATGCTATCTACAAAGGCCCCACCTCAAATCAAGGGACACATACAGACTGAAAGTGAAAGGCTAGAAAAAGATATTTCATGAAAATGGAAACCAAAAGAAAGCAGGAGTAGTAATACTCATATCAGAGAAAATAGACTTTGAAATAAAGGCTGTGAAAAGAGACAAAGAAGGACACTACATAATGATCAAAGAATCAATCCAAGAAGAAGATATAATAATTAAAATATGTATGTAACCAATATAGGAGCAACTTAGTATATAAGGCAAATGCTAACAAGTATGAAAGGGGAAATTAACAGTAACACAATAATAGTGCAGGCTTTAATACCTCACTCATACCTATGGATAGATCAACCAAACAGACAATTAGCAATGAAAAAGAAATTTTAAAGGATACAGAGGACCAGCTACACTTAATTGATACCTATAGGACATTTCACCCCAAAATGATGAATTTCAACTTTTCTCAATTGCACACGGAATGTTCTCCAGGATTGATCACATCCTGAGCCATAAATCTAGCCTTGGGAGAATGGCATTGAAATGTGTATAATATCATATATGAAATCATTGCAGATGGTGACTGCAGCCATGAAATTAAAAGACGCTTACTCCTTGGAAGGAAAGTTATGACCAACCTAGATAGCATATTCAAAAGCAGAGACATTACTTTGCCAACAAAGGTCGGTCTAGTCAAGTCTATGGTTTTTCCAGTGGTCATGTATGGATGTGAGAGTTGGACTGTGAAGAAAGCTGAGCACTGAGAATTGATGCTTTTGAACTGTGGTGTTGGAGAAGACTCTTGAGAATCCCTTGGACTGCAAGGGGATCCAACCAGTCCATCCTAAAGGAGATCAGTTCTGGGTGTTCTTTGGAAGGAATGATGCTAAGGCTGAAACTCCAATATTTTGGCTACCTCATGTGAAGAGTTGACTTATTGGAAAAGACTGATGCTGGGAGGGATTGGGGGCAGGAGGAGAAGGGGACGACAGAGGATGAGATGGCTGGATGGCATCACTGACTCAATGGACGTGAATTTGAGAGAACTCCGGAAGTTGGTGATGGACAGGGAGGCCTGGCGTGCTGCGATTCATGGGGTTGCAAAGAGTCGAACACAACTGAGTGACTGAACTGAGCTGAACTGAAGGGGAAGGTTAATAGCAATGCAAGATTACCTCTAGAAATGAGAGAAAAATCAAATAAATAACCTAACTTTGCACCTGAAGCAATTAGAAAAAAGAAGAAATTAAGAACCCCAGGGTGAGTAGAAGGAAAGAAATAATAAATATTAGGGCAGGAATAAATTAAAAAGAAACAAAAGAGGCTACAACAAAAATAAACAAAACTAAAAGCTGGTTATATTAGAAGATAAATAGACAAAAATTAGCCAGACTCATCAAGAAAAAAAGAATAATCAAATCAACAAAATTAGAAATGAAAATGGAGAAATCACAACAGACAACAAAGAAATACAAAGGATCATAAGAGACTACTATCAGCAACTATGTGACAACAAAATGGACAACTTGGAAGAAATGGATTAATTCTTAGGAAAGTATAACCTTGCAAAAACTGAATCAGGAAGAATAAGCAAATCTTAAAAGACCCATCAGAAGCATGGAAATTGAAACTGTAATAAAAAAATCACCCAACAAAGAAAAGGTCAGTACCAGATGGCTTCACAGGGGAATTCTACCATGAATTTAGAGATGAGCTAACATCTATCCTACTCAAACTCTTCCAGAAAATTGCAGAGGAAGGTAAACTGCCAAATTCAGTCTATGAGGCCACCAACACCCTAATACCAAAACCAGACAAAGATGCCACAAAAAAAAAGAAAACCACAGGCTAATATCACTGATGAACACAGATGCAAAAATCCTCAACAAAATAATAGCAAACATAATTCAACAACATATTAAAAAGATCATACATCATGACCAAGTGGGCTTTATCCCAGGGATGCAAGGATTATTCCATATTCCCAAATAAATCAATGGGATACACTATATTAACTAATTAAAAGATAACAATCATATGATTATCTCAAGAGATGCTGAAAAAGCCTTTGACAAAATTCAACAAGGATTTATAATAAAAACCCTCTAGAAAGCAGCCATAGAAGGAACATACCTCAACATAATAAAAGCCATATATAAAAAATCCACAGCAAACTTTATCCTCAATAGTGAAAAACTGAAAGCATTTCCCCAAATTCAGGAACAACCAAAGGGTGCCCTCTCTCACCAATATATTCAACAGAGTTTTGGTAGTTTTAGCCACAGCAATCAGAGAAGAAAAAATTAATCCAAAATAGAAAAGAAGAAGTAAAACCCTCACTGTTTGCAGATGACATGATCCTCAACATAGAAAACCCTAAAGACACCACCTGAAAATTACTAGAGCTAATCAATGAATATAGTAATGTTGCAGGTTATAAAATTAATACATGGAAATCCCTTGCATCTCATCCCTTCCTATACACTAACAATGGGAAAACAGAGAAATTAAGGAAATAATTCCATTCACCATTGCGATGAAAAGAACAAAATAGGAATAAATCTACCTAAAGAAACAAAGCACCTACATACAGAAAACTATAAAACACTGATGAAAGAAATCAAAGATGACACAAATAGATGGAAAAACATACCATGTTCATGGAGCAGAAGAATCAGTATAGTGAAAATGTGTATACTACCCAAAGAAATCTACAGGTTCAAAGCAATCCCTATCGAGCTATCAATGGTATCTTTCATAGAACTAGAACAAATAATTTCACAATTTGTTTGGAAATACACAAGACTTCAAATAGCCAAATCAATCTTTACGAAGAAGAACGAGACTGGAGAAATCAACCTGCCTGACTTTAGACTATACGACAAAGCTACAGTCATCAAGACATTATAGTACTTGCACAAAGACAGAAATAGAGATCAATGGAACAAATTAGAAAGCCCAGAGATAAATCCACACATTTATGGGCACTTTATCTTTGACAAAAGAGGAAAAAAAAAATACAGTAAAAGAAAGACAATCTCTTTAACAAGTGGTGCTGGGAAAACTGGTCAACCACTTGTAAAAGAATGAAACTAGATCACTTTCTAACACCATACACAAAAATAAACTCAAAATGGATTAAAGATCTAAATGTAAGACCAGAAACTTCAGAACTTCTAGGGGAAAGCATAGGCAAAATATTCTCTGACATAAATCACAACAAGATCCTCTATGACCCACCTCCAAGAATAATGGAAATAAAAGCAAAATTATGCAAATAGGACATAATTAAGCTTAAAAGCTTTTTCATAACGGAGGAAACTATAAGCAAGGTGAAAAGACAGCCTTCAAAATGGGTGATAATAATAGCAAAGGAAGCAACTGTCAAAGAATTAATCTCAAAAATACACAAGCAGCTCATGCAGCTCAATACCAGAAAAATAAATGACCCAATCAAAAAATGGGCCAAAGAACTAAAAAACACTTCTCCAAAGAAGACATACAGATGGCTAACAAACACACGAAAAGATGTTCAACATAACTCATTATCATAGAAGTGCAAATCAAAACCACAATGAGGTACCATCTCACCCTGGTCAGAATGGCTGCTATCAAAAACTCTACAAACAATAAATGCTTGAGAATGTGCAGAGAAAGGGGGACCCTCTTACACTGTTTATGGCAATGCAGACTAGTACAGCCACAATGGAGAACCGTGTGGAGATTCCTTAAAAAACTGGAAATAGAACTGCCATGTGACCCACCAATCCCACTGCTGGGCGTTCACACCTAGGAAACAAGAATTGAAAGAGACACGTGTACCCTAATATTCATCGCAGCACTGTTTACAATAGCTAGGACATGGAAGCAACCTAAATGTCCATTGGCAGATGAATGGATAAGAAAGTTGTGGTACATATACAGAATGGAATATTACTCAGCTACTAAATGAATGTGTTTGAATCAGTTCTAATGAGGTGTATGAAACTGGAGCCTATGATACAGAGTGAAGTAAGTCAGAAAAACACCAATACAGTATATTAATGCATATATATGGAATTTAGAAATATGGTAACAATGACCCTATATGTGAGACATCAAAAGAGACACAGAGATAAAAGCAGACCTTTGAACTCTGTGGGAAAAGGCAAGGGTGGCATGATTTGAAAGAGTAGCATTGAAACATGTATATTACCACATGTGAAAGAGATGACCAGTCCAAGTTTGATACATGGAAAAGGACACTCAAATCCGGTTCACTAAGACAATCCAGAGGGATGGGATAGGGAGGGAGGTGGGATGGGCATTCGGGATGGGGGACACATGTACACCTGTGGCTGATTCATGTCAATGTATGGCAAAAACCACCACAATATTGTAAAGTAATTAGCCTCCAATTGAAATTAACTAATTAAATACAAAAGAAGAAAAGGGGGGCTGTATATGACAATAATGAACTTTCAATTGTGCCAATTAAGTCCACAATGCAAGCTGAAGTCTAACTGTTGTTCAGTGGCTCAGTTGTGTCCTACTCTTTGCAGACCTACGTCAGTTTTTCCTGTCCTTCACCATCTCCCAGAGCCTGGTCAAACTCATGTCCATTGAGTCAATGATGCCATCCAAGCATCTCATCCTCCGTCATCCCCTTCTCCTGCCTTCAATCTTTCCAAGCATCAGGGTCTTTTCTAATGAGTCAGCTCTTCCCATCAGGTGGTCAAAGTATTGTAACTGCAGCTTCAGCATTCGTCCTTCCAATGAATATTCAAGATTGTTTCCCTTTAGAATTGACTGGTTTGATCTTCTGTTGTCCAAATGACTCTCAAAATTCTTCTCCAAAACCACAGTTCAAAAGCATCAATTCTTCAGTGCTCAGTCTTCTTTATGGTCCAACTCTTTCATCCATACATGACTACTGGAAAGAAACCATAGCTTAACAATACAGACCTTTGTTGGCAAAGTGGTATCTCTGCTCACAGTCTAGTTTTGTCATAGCTTTTCTTCCAAGGAGCAAGCATCTTTTAATTTCATGGCTGTGGTCATCATCTGCAGTGATTTTGGAGCCCAAGAAAATAAAGTCTGTCACGGTTTCCATTGTTTCCCAATCTATTTGCTGTGAAGTGTTGGGAGCAGATGCCATGATCTTCGTGGTTTTTTGTTGTTTGTTTGTTTTTAATGTAGAGTTTTAAGTAAGCTTTTTCACTCTCTTCTTTCACCTTCATCAAAAGGCTTTTTAGTTCCTCTTAGCTTTCTGCCATAAGGGTGGTGTCATCTGCCTATTTGAGGTTATTGATATTTCTCCCACAGATCTTAATTCCTGCTTGTGTTTCCTCCAGCCTGGCATTTCACATGATGTACTCTGCATATAAGTTAAATAAGCAGGGTGACTATATACAGCCTTGACTTACTCTTTTCCCAATTTGGAAAGTGAAAGTGAAAGTTGATTAATAGTGTCCAACTCTTTGTGACCCCTTGAAATTCTCCATGCCAGAATATTGGCATGGGTAGCCGTTCCCTTCTCCTGGGGATCTTCCCAACCCAAGGATCGAACCCAGGTCACCCACATTGGAACCAGTCTGTTGTTCCATGTCCAGTCCTAACAATTACTTCTTGACCTGCATACAGGTTTCTCAGGAGGTAGGTAAGGTGGTCTAGAATTCCCATTCCTTGAAGAAATTTCCACAGTGTGTTGTGATCCACACAGTCAAAGGCTTTAGTGTAGTCAATGAAACAGAAGTAGTTGTTTTTTTCTGGAATTCTCTTGCTTTTTCTATGATCCAACGTATGTTGACAATTTGAAGGTTAATTGACCCCTGTTTAATTCCTAAACATTAAAGACAGCTAGCTTGAAAAAATAATATGTATATCTCTTCAGAATTCTGACACTGAGAGAATAAATCCTAAATTAACAAAGAATCTGCCTACAATGCAGGAGACCCCAGTGCATTTCCTGGGTCAGGAAGATCTGCTGGAGAAGGGATAGGCTACCAACTCCAGTATTCTTGGGCTTCCCCTGTGGCTCAGCTGGTAAAGGATCTGCCTGCAATGCAGGAGAATGTGTTGAATCCCTGGGTTGTGAAGAGTCCCTGGAAAAGGGAAAAACTACCCATTACATTATTCTGGCCTGGAGAATCCACAGTCTATGGAATCACAAAGAGTCAGACACAACTGAGTGACTTTAACTTTCAAGAGAACCTAATTTTTTCTCACTGTGCCTTCAGACCAGAGTGCTCAAGATCAATTATCTTATCTAGACTATCTCTAATTTCTGAAACTAAGGAAAAAATTAGTGGATGAAGGCTTTTAACAGTTTTTATTATTCCAACTGTCATTTAGAACTAATGGGTTTTATATTGTGATATCTGACTCATTAATAAATTTAGAAAATGAAGCTATAAGATCTTGCATTGTGTCTATGTGTTTATGTATGAATAATTTCTATTTTTACCTTTGAATGATACTATCAGAAATTAATTTGCAAATGAAATCTACTTAATCAGATTAAAGGAAATTAACAACTTATATTAGTTATCAAACAATATAGAAGGTAACTGGCTAGAATTAATTTCAGGTTCATGTGAACTGGGAAATATTTAAAAATTAATACCTGGCATTAATGTTTGAGATTGCTGATCTAATTAATATAGACATCTTAAGAGTCATCAGCAGTAAGTATAATATTTTTATTATACTTAGATTTAATATGTTAAATTAAATCTTGTTATATCTACAGCAAATTTGTCAGCAAGGAAAATAACTTGATATGAAGAAACATTTAAGGAAAGAAAATGTAAATATAACTTATAAGTAAAATCTATTAAGAATAATTATGGAGGGGTGGTCCTAACATGGTGGAGGAATAGGATGGGGAGATCATTTTATTCCCCACAAATTCATCAAAGGATCATTTGAATGCTGAGTAACGTTCAGCGAACAACCTCTGAACACTGGCAGAGGACAGCAGGCACCCAGAAAGGCAGTCCATTCTCTTTGAAAGGAGGTAGAACAAAATATAAAAGACAAAAAGTGAGACAAAAGAGTTAAGCAGGAAGACCTCTCCTGGGGAGGGAGTTGTGAAGGAGTATAAGTTTCCAAATAGCAGGAAACCCTCTTACTGGTGGGTCTGTGGGGAGTTTTAGAATCTTAGAGGGCAGCATAACTGAGAGAAAAAACAAAAAACAAAAAACATAGACTATGCACCTAACTGCAACTCCCAGTGGAGAAGTAGCCCAGATGCTCGCATCTGCCACCAGTGAGCAGGGACTGCACAGGGAGGCATGGGTTGCATGCTTAGGGTAAGGACCAGGCCTCAATGCCATGAGGACAATATGAGTGAGCCAACATGGGATAGCAACCCAAACTGTGGGATAGCCAGAGAGAGGAAAAAAAAAGAGAGAGAGAGAACTTTCCCCTGAAAAGCTATAACCTAAGGTGCGGCCTGGCCTGCTCATAGAACAAAGGATTGAGAGAAAACCAAAGGAGGGCTAGCCGGCTGTGGACTTGCCCCTCCACCCACTGGAGGCAGAGAAGTAGGCGTGAGACAGCAAAGGCCGGAAGACAAGGTGCAATCTCAGCCCCAGAGATGGCATCCTCCACCAAACTGTGAGCATGCTCCCATTTGATAACCACGTCTTCCTGGGAACCTGGAAGGTTGACATCTGACGGGAGGGTCACAGCCTAATATCAGCTTCCCAGAGGAGACACATGGCACACTTAAGAGGGTGCTATCGTGGCACACCCGGGAAACCAAATATCCAGGAGTGGGAAGGTGGTTAAGACACATGGCTCACCTGGGACAGTGTGCTTGATAAGCGCCTGGTCACCTGAGCTGCTTGGACCTGGGAAGGACACAAAACGCACACCTGACCGAGTCTGTGCCTTTGTGGAGTGCGTTGTAGAGTACACAAATAAGTGAACAAAAGGCAGGATCCACTTTGGACAGTGCACTGCAGAGCACCCTGGAGCGTGAGCAGAGTAGATGGGAAATCACATGCAACCTTGAGCAGGGTCAAACCCAATGTGGTCCATACACTGCAAGCAATCCCCACACATGCCAGTGATATTTGTTTGCAGTGTTCCTCCTTCCCCACAACACAACTGAACAAGTGAGCTTAAATAAGTGACCACCTTCGTCCTCTTGTGTCAGGGTGGAAATTAGACACTGAAGAGACTTGCAAACAGAGGAAGCCAAAATAAAGAAGTGGGAACCACTCTGGAAGTGACAGGTGCAATAGATTAAAACCCTGTAGTTAGCTTTGACTAAGCATTGGAAGGGGCCTATAGACCTGGGGAAGAAGTATAAACTGGAACAAGGAACTATCTGAAACTGAACTGACCCCACATGCCCTCAACAGATCCAGATAAATTAATAGATATATTTTTACTATTAGCATTTTAGAATATTTCTTAATTACTTTTTATTTTGAGTTATTTATTCCTCCTTTAATTTTCATTTTTATAACCTACTATTGCTATTGCTAAGTCACTTCAGTCGTGTCTGACTCTGTGACCCCATAGACAGCAGCCCACAAAGCTTCCCCATCCCTGGGATTCTCCAGGCAAGAACACTGGAGTGGGTTTCCATTTCCTTCTTCAATGCATGAAAGTGAAAAGTGAAAGTGAAGTCACACAGTCATGTCCGACCCTCAGCGACCCCATGGACCCTAAGTAAAAATAGGTACTGAAGATTAGATTCTTAAAGGTAAAAAATTGATAACAAATACCAAAAAGCAAAGATTAAAAATCTAGAGTAAAGATTAGACTATCAAAAATATAATATTAAAAATATACAGAAAGGCGACCCCAAACGCAGCAATGAAAAGGCAAAGAAATATTCAGCAAGTAAAGGAGCATGATAAATGCTCATCAAACCAAACAAAAGAGGAGCAGATAGGGAGTCTAGGTGAAAAAAAATTACTCAGAATAATGATAGTAAAGATGATCTAAAATCTTGAAAACAAAGTGGACTAACAGATAAATAGACTAGAGACAAGGATTGAGAAGATGAAAGAAATCTTTAATAAGGACCTAGAAGTAAAAAAGAGTCAATTAATAATGAATAATGCAATAATTGAGATCAAAAGCACTGAAGGTAACCAAGAGTAGAATAACTGAAGCAGAAGATAGGATGTGAGGTGATAGATAGAATGGTGGAAATAAATGAAGCAGAGAGGAAAAAATTTAAAAAAAAAGAATTAAAAGAAATGAGGACAACCTCAGAGACCTCTGGGACAATGTTAAATGCTCCAACACATGAATTATAGGAGTCCCAGAAGAAGACAAAAAGAAAGGGCATGGAAAAATATTTGAGGAGATAATAGTTCAAAACTTCCCTAAAAGGGAGAAGGAAATAGCCACCCAAGGCCAAGAAACCCAGAGAGTCCCAAATAAGATAAACCTAAGGCAAAAAACCACAAGACACATATTAATCAAATTAACAAAGATCAAACAGAAAATATTAAAAGCAGCAAGGGAAAAGCAACAAATAACACACAAGGGGATTCCCATAAAGATAATGGCTGATCTTTCAATAGAAACTCTTCAGACCAGAAGGGAATGGCAGGACATACCTAAAGTGATGAAAGAGAAAAACCTACAACCCAAATTACTATACCCAGCAAGAATCTCATTCAAATATGAAGGAAAAATCACAAGCTTTACAGACAAGCAAAAGCTGAGAATTCAGTGCCACCAAACTAGCTCTCCAACAAATGCTAAAGGATCTTCTCTAGACAGGAAACAGAAAAGATTTATAAACTTGAACCCAAAACAACAAAGTAAATGGCAAAAAGATCATACTTATCAATAATTACCTTAAATGTAAATGGGATGAATTCCCCAACCAAAAGACAAAGACTGGCTGAATGGATATGAAAAGAAGATCCCTATATATTCTATATAAAAAAGACCCACCTCAAATCAAGGGACATATACAGACTGAAAGTGAAGGGATGGAAAAATATATTTCATGGAAATGGAGAATAAAACAAAGGAGTATCAATTTGCATATCAGATAAAATAAACTTTGAAATAAAAGCCGTGAAAAGAGAAAAAGAACACTACACAATGATTAAAGGATTAATTCAAGAAGATATAACAATTTTAAATATATATGAACCCAACATAGGGGCACCACAATATGTGTGGCAAATGCTAACAAGTATGAAAAGGGAAATTAACAGTAACACAATAATATTGGGAGACTTTAATATCACACTCACACCTATGGATAGATCAAGCAAACAGAAAATTAGCTAGGAAACAAAAACTTTAAATGATGCAGTGGACCAGTTAGACCAAATAGATACCTATAGGACATTTCACCCCAAAATGACAAATTTCATCTTTTTCTCAAGTGCAAACGGAACATTCTCCAGGATAGATTACATCCTGGACCATGAATCTAGGCTTGGTAAATTAAAAAAAATAATAATAATAATCTCAAGCATCAATTCTAATCACAATGTGGTAAGATGTGATGTCAACTACAGGAAAAAAAAAAAAAACTATTAAAAATACAAACATATGGAGGCTAAACAACATGCTTCTGAATAACCAACAAATCACAGGAGATATCAAAAAGGAAATAAAAATATGCATAGAAACAAATGAAAATAAAAAGACAACAAACCAAAACCTATGGGATTCAGTAAAAGCAGTGCTAAAGGAATGCTTCAGAGCAATACAAGATAACCTCAAGAAAAAAGAGAAAAATGAAATAAATAACCTAACTTTACACCTAAAGCACTAGAAAAAGAAGAAATGAAGAGCCCCAGGGTTCGTAGAAGGAAAGAAATCATAAAAATTAAGACAGAAATAAATGAAAAAGAAACAAAAGAGACTACAACAAAATTAAGCAAAACTAAAAACTGGTTCTTTTAGAAGATAAATAAAATATACAAACGGTTAGCCAATTCATCAAGAAAACTAGAGAGAAGAATCAAATCAACAAAATTATAAATGAAAATCACAACAGACAACACAGAAATACAAAGGATCATAAGAGACTAACAGCAGCTATATACAATAAAATGTTCAACTTGGAAGAAATGAATGACTTCTTAGAAAAGTATAACCTTCAAAAACTGAACCATGAAGAACTAGACCAATCACAAGCATGGAAATCGAAACTGTAATCAAAAATCTTCCAATGAACAAAAGCCCAGGACCATTTGGCTTCACAGGTGAATTCTACCAAAAATTTGGAGAAGAGATATCACCTATCCTACTCAAACACTTCCAGAAAATTGCAGAAGACGTTTAACTGCCAAACTCATTCTATGAGGCTGCCATCATTCTAATACCAAAACCAGAAAAAAAAATGCCAAAAAGAAAGAAAACTACAGACCAATATCATTGATGACCATTGATGTAAAACTTCTCAACAAAATACTAACAAACAGAATCTCAAAATATATTAAAAAGATCATACACCATGACCTAGTGGGCCTTAACCCAGGGGTTCAAGGATTCTTCAATAATGGCAATCAATCAATGGGATACACCACATTAACAAATTGAAAGATAAAAACTACATGATTTTCTCAATAGATGCAGAGAAAGCCTTTGACAAAATTCAACATCCATTTATGATAAAAACCCTCTAGAAAGCACCCATAGAAGGATCATACCTCAACATAATAAAAGCAATATATGGTAAGCCCACAGCAAACATTATCCTCAATGGTGAAAAATTGAAAGCATTTCCCATAAAGTTGGGATCAAGACAAGGGTGCCCACTCTCACCACTACTATTCAACATAGTTTTGGAAGTTTTAGGCACAGCAATCAGAGCATAAACAAAATAAAAGGAATCCAGATTGGAAAAGAAGAAGCAAAACTCTCACTGTTTGCAGATGACATGATCCTCTACATAGAAAATGCTGAAGACACCACCAGAAAATTACTAGAGCTAAGCAATGAATATAGTAAACTTGCAGGATATAAAATCAACACCCAGAAATCCCTTGCATTCCTATACACTAACAGTGAGAAAACAGAAAGAATAATTAAGGAACAATTCTATTCACCATTGCACTGAAAATAATAAAATATTTAAGAATAAATCTACCTAAAAAAACAAAAGACCTATATATAGAAAACTGGTGCTGCTACTGCTGCTAAGTCGCTTCAGTCCTGTCCGACTCTGTGCGACCCCATAGATGGCAGCCCACCAGGTTCTGCCGTCCCTGGGATTCTCCAGGCAAGAACACCAGAGTGAGTTGCCATTTCCTTCTCCAATGCATGGAAGTGAAAAGTGAAAGTGAAGTTGATCAGTCGTCTCCAACTCTTAGCGACCCCATGGACTGCAGCCCCCCAGGCTCCTCCATCCATGGGATTTTCCAGGCAAGAGTACTGGAGTGGGGTGCCATCACCTTCTCCAATATAGAAAACTATAAAACACTAATGAAAGAAATCAAAGATGGGGGAGGAGCTAAGATGGCGGAGGAATAGGACGGGGAGAACACTTTCTCCCCCACAAATTCATCAAAAGAACATTTAAACGCTGAGTAAATTCCACAAAACAACTTCTGAATGCCGGCAGAGGACATCAGGCACACAGAAAAGCAACCCATTGTCTTCGAAAGGAGGTAGGAAAAAATATAAAAGACAAAAAAGAGACAAAAGAGGGAGGAACAGAGCTCCATCCCGAGAAGGGAGTCTTAAAAGAGAAAAGTTTCCGAACACCAGGAAACATTCTCACTGCCAAGTCTGTGCCAAGCCTTGGAAGCACAGAGGGCAACATAATAGGGAGGAAAAATTAAAAAAACAATTAAAACCCACAGATTACGAGCCTTACGGTAACTCCCCCAGCGGAGATGCAGCGCAGATGCCTGCATCCGCCATTAGCAAGCGGGGGCTGGGCAGGGAGGTGCGGCACAGGCTGCATCGCTTAGGGTAAGGATCTCACCTGAATACCCTGAGCGCTACCTGAGTGAAATAATTTGGGCTAGCAAACCAGACTGTGGGATATCTACCATGCGAAAAGCCAGACCTAATCTAAGACACCGCCAGGCCTGCTCATGAAACAAAGGACTGTACAGAGATAGCTGGCTGCAGACTGTCCCCGTCCGGTGACAGGCAGCCAGAGCCAGAAGGGGGCAATCGCAGCCCCAGAGAGACATTATCTACAAAATTGTAAGCAGGCTTCTTTGCTAACTAAAACTTGTTGGGGTTCTGGACAGTCAACATCCGCCTGAGAAGGTGCGCCAGTTGTACACCCAGATAACCGAGCGGCGGGGAGGCGATAAGTCACAGCAACCACGCTCACCAAACACCTCATCATTGAAAGACAAGTATATGTCTTGTCTTTCTTGTCTGAGCTGCTCGGGCCTGGGAAGGGCACAAAACGCAGGCCCAACCGAGTCTGTGCCTCTGAGGACTACCCAAGTGCCTGAACCTGAGCAGCTTAGACCTGGGAGGTACAAACAGCCCAGTGCTGGCCGCGGATAGTTCCTGGCAGAGCAATCTTGAGCCTGAGCAGTGTGGGCAGGGAGGCTACACGTGCCATGAGCGGGGGCAGGCCCAGTGTGGCTGAGGCACTGCGAGCACACGCCAGTCTTACTTATTTGCAGCCTCCCTCCCTCCCCACAGCATGACTGAAAAAGTGAGCCTTGAAAAAATAAAGGTGTCCATCACCGCCCCCTTTGTATCAGGGTGGAAATCAGACACTGAAGAGACCAGCAAACAGAAGAAGCTATAAAAAAGGGAACCGCCTTGGGAGCGACAGGCAATAGATTAAAAGCCTGTGGTTAGTACCGACTACATAGGAAGAGGCCTATAGATCTTGAGAAATATAAGCTGGAACAAGGAACTAGCCGAAAATGAACTGAACCCCCAATACCCACAACAACATCAGAGAAAGTCGTATATATATTTTTACTATTTTACGATCATTCTTTCTTTCTTTTTAAATTTTTTAAAAAAATTTTAAGTCCTCTATTACTCCTTTAATTTTTCACTTTTATAACCTACTATTACTTTGCAAAAAAAAAAGACCCTTTTTCTTTTAAAAAAGCAAACTTCATATATATATATATATTTTTTATAACTCTCGTGACCTTGTTTTTTTTTTCTTCTTCTTCTTTTCTTTAAAATTGTATTTTTGAAATTCCAAACTCTGCTCTAGATTTTTAATTTTAGCTTTTTGGTATTTGTTATCAATTTTCTATCTATATTTTTTTTTATAACTTTTGTGACTTTTTGTTTCTTTTTCTCTTTCTTTCTTTTCATCTTTTCTTTAACATTGTATTCCTGAAATTCAAAACTCTACTCTAGATTTTTAATTTATGCTTTTTGGTATTTGTTATCAATTTTGTACCTGTATCTTCTTTATAATTTTTGTGACTTTGTTTTGTTTTTTTTTTCTCTTTCTTTTCCTTCTTCTTTACTTTAACATTGTATTTGTGAAATTCCAAACTGTAGTCTAGATTTTTAATTTTTGCTTTTAGGTATTTGTTACCAATTTTGTACCTTTAAGAACCCAATCTTCAGTACCCATTTTTACTAGGGAGCGAGATTACTAGCTTGACTGCTCTCTTCCCCTTCGGATTCTCCTTTTGTTCCACCAGGTCGCCTGTGTCTCCTCCCTAACCCTTCTCTGCTGTACCCAACTCTGTGAATTTCTGTGTGTTCCAGATGGTGGAGAACACTTAGAGAACTGATTACTGGCTGGATCTGTCTCTCTCCTTTTAATTCCCTCCTTTTATCCTCCTGGCCACCTCTGTCTCCTTCCTCCCTCTTCTCTTCTCTGTATAACTCCATGAACATCTCTGAGCAGTCCAGTTGTGGAGTGCACATAAGGAAGTGATTACTGGTTATCCTGCTCTCTCCTCTATTGATTCTACCTCATCGCATTAGGGTCACCTCTAAATTCCTCCTCCCTCTTCTCTTCTCCATGTAACGCTGTGAACCTCTCAGGGTGACCCTCATGGTGGAGAAACTCTTCATCTTTAACCTAGATGTTTTATCAATGGTGCTGTAGAGAAGGAGAAGTTTTGAGACTACTGCAAAAATAAGACCAATAACTGGAAGCAGGAGGCTTAAGTCCAAACCCTGACTTCAGGAAACATTAATTGACAGGAGCTCATCAAATGCCTCCATACCTACACTGAAACTAAGCACCACACAAGGGCCAACAAGTTCCAGGGCAAGACATACCAAGCAAATTCTCCAGCAACACAGGAACACAGCCCTGAGCTCCAATATACAGGCTGCCCAAAGTCATCCCAAAACCACAGACATCTCATAACACATTACTGGACACTTCATTGCACTCCAGAAAGAAGTAATCCAGTTCCACCCACCAGAACACAGACACAAGCTTCCCTAACCAAGAAACCTTGACAAGCCACCTGTATAAACCCACCCACAGTGAGGAAACGCCACAATAAAGAGAACTCCACAAACTGCCAGAATACAGAAAGGACACCCAAACACAGCAATTTAAACAAGATGAAGAGACAGAGGAATACCCAGCAAGTAAAGGAACAGGATAAATGCCCACCAAACCAAACAAAATAGGCAGAAATAGGGAATCTATCTGATAAAGAATTTTGAATAATGATAGTGAAATTGATCCAAAATCTTGAAATAAAAATGGAATCACAGATAAATAGCCTAGAGACAAGGATTGAGAAGATGCAAGAAAGGTTTAACAAGCACCTAGAAGAAATAAAAAAGAGTCAATATATAATGAATAATGCAATAAATGAGATCAAAAACACTCTGGAGGCAACAAATAGTAGGATAACAGAGGCAGAAGATAAGATTAGTGAAATAGAAGATAGAATGGTAGAAATAAATGAATCAGAGTGGAAAAACGAATTAAAAGAAATGAGGACAATCTGAGACCTCCAGGACAATATTAAACGCTACAACATTCGAATCACAGGGGTCCCAGAAGAAGAAGACAAAAAAGAATGACCATGAGGAAATACTTGAGGAGATAGTAGTTGAAAACTTCCCTAAAATGGGGAAGGAAATAATCACCCAGGTCCAAGAAACCCAGAGAGTCCCAAACAGGATAAACCCAAGGCGAAACACCCCAAGACATGTATTAATCAAACTAACAAAGATCAAACACAAAGAACAAATACTAAAAGCAACAAGGGAAAAATGAAAAATAACACACAAGGGGATTCCCATAAGGATAACAGCTGATCTTTCAATAGAAACTCTCCAAGCCAGGAGGGAATGGCAATATATACTTAAAGTGATGAAAGAAAATAACCTACAGCCCAGATTATTGTACCCATCAAGGATCTCATTCAAATATGAAGGAGAAATCAAAAACTTTACAAACAAGCAAAAGCTGAGAGAATTCAGCACCACCAAACCAGCTCTCCAACAAATACTAAAGGATATTCTCTAGACAGGAAACACAGAAAGGGTGTATAAATTCGAACCCAAAACAATAAATTAAATGGCAATGGGATCATACTTACCAGTAATTACCTTAAACGTAAATGGGTTGAATGCCCCAACCAAAAGACAAAGACTGGCTGAATGGATACAAAAACAAGACCACTATATATGTTGTCTACAAGAGACCCACCTCAAAACAGGGGACACATACAGACTGAAAGTGAAGGGCTGGAAAAAGATTTTCCATGCTAATAGGGACCAAAAGAAAGCAGGAGTAACAATACTCATATCAGATAAAATAGACTTTAAAACAAAGGCTGTGAAAAGAGACAAAGAAGGTCACTACATAATGATCAAAGGATCAATCCAAGAAGAAGATATAACAATTATAAATATATATGCACCCAACATAGGAGCACCACAATATGTAAAACAAATACTAATAAGTATGAAAGGAGAAATTAAAAATAATACAGTAATAGTGGGAGACTTTAATACCCCACTCACACCTATGGACAGATCAACTAAACAGAAAATTAACAAGGAAACACAAACTTTAAATGATAAAATAGACCAGTTAGACCTAATTGATATCTATAGGACATTTCATCCCAAACCAATGAATTTCACCTTTTTCTCAAGTGCACACGGAACCTTCTCCAAGATAGATCACATCCTGGGCCATAAATCTAGCCTTGGTAAATTCAGAAAAATTGAAATCATTCCAAGCATCTTTTCTGACAACAATGCAATAAGATTAGATCTCAATTACAGGAGAAAAATATTAAAAATTCCAACATATGGAGGCTGAACAACACACTGCTGAATAACCAACAAATCACAGAAGAAATCAAAAAAATAAAATCAAAATTTGCATAGAAACGAATGAAAATGAAAACACAACAACCCAAAACCTGTGGGACACGGTAAAAGCAGTCCTAAGGGGAAAGTTCATAGCAATACAGGCACACCTCAAGAAACAAGAAAAGAGTCAAATAAATAATCTAACTCTACACCTGAAGCAACTAGAAAAAGAAGAAATGAAGAACCCCAGGGTTAGTAGAAGGAAAGAAATCTTAAAAGTTAGGGAAGAAATAAATGCAAAAGAAACAAAAGAGACCATAGCAAAAATCAACAAAGCCAAAAGCTGGTTCTTTGAAAGGATAAATAAAATTGACAAACCATTAGCCCGACTCATCAAGAAACAAAGGGAGAAAACTCAAATCAATAAAATTAGAAATGAAAATGGAGAGATCACAACTGACAACACAGAAATACAAAGGATCATAAGAGACTACTATCAGCAATTATATGGCAATAAAATGGACAATGTGGAAGAAATGGACCAATTCTTAGAAAAATACAACTTTCCAAAACTGGACCAGGAAGAAATAGAAAATCTTAACAGACCCATCACAAGCACGTAAATTGAAACTGTAATCAGAAATCTTCCAGCAAACAAAAGCCCAGGTGCAGACGGCTTCAGAAGCTGAATTCTACAAAAAATTTAGAGAAGAGCTAACACCTATCCTACTCAAACTTGTCCAGAAAATTCCAGAGGAAGGTAAACTTCCAAACTCATTCTATGAGGCCACCATCACCGTAATACCAAAACCTGACAAAGATGCCACAAAATAAGAAAACTACAGGCCACTATCACTGATGAACATAGATGCAAATATCCTTAACAAAATTCTAGCAATCAGAATCCAACAACACATTAAAAAGATCATACACCATGACCAAGTGGGCTTTATCCCAGGGATGCAAGGATTCTTCAATATCCGCAAATCAATCAATGTAATACACCACATTAACAAATTGAAAAATAAAAACCATATGATTATCTCAACAGATGCAGAGAAAGCCTTTGACAAAATTCAACATCCGTTTATGATAAGAACTCTCCAGAAAGCAGGAATAGAAGGAACATACCTCAACATAATAAAAGCTATATATGACAAACCCACAGCAAACATTATCCTCAATGATGAAAAACTGAAAGCATTTCCTCTAAAGTCAAGAACAAGACAAGGGTGCCCACTTTCACCATTACTATTCAGCATAGTTTTGGTAGTTTTAGCCACAGCAATCAGAGCACAAAAAGAAATAAAAGGAATCCAAATTGGAAAAGAAGAAGTAAAACTCTCACTGTTTGCAGATGACATGATTTTCTACATAGAAAACCCTAAAGACTCCACCAGAAAATTACTAGAACTAATCAATGAATATAGTAAAGTTGCAGGATATAAAATCAACACACAGAAATCCCTTGCATTCCTATACACTAATAAGGAGAAAACAGAAAGGGAAATTAAGAAAATAATACCATTCAGCATTGCAACAGAAAGAATAAAATACTTAGGAGTATATCTACCTAAAGAAACTAAAGACCTATATATAGAAAACTATAAAACACTGGTGAAAGAAATCAAAGAGGACACTAATAAATGGAGAAATATACCATGTTCATGGATTGGAAGAATCAATATAGTGAAAATGAGTATACTACCCAAAGCAATTTACAGATTCAATGCAATCCCTATCAAGCTACCAACGGTATTCTTCACAGAGCTAGAACAAATAATTTCACAATTTGTATGGAAATACAAAAAAAAAACTCAAATAGCCAAAGCTATCTTGAGAAAGAAGAATGGAACTGGAGGAATCAACCTACCTGACTTCAGGCTCTACTACAAAGCCGCAGTCATGAAGAAAGTATGGTACTGGCACAAAGACAGAAATATAGACCAATCAAAATAGAAAGCCCAGAGATAAATCCACGCACTAATGGACACCTTATCTTTGACAAAGGAGGCAAGAATATACAATGGATTAAAGACAATCTCTTTAACAAGTGGTGCTGGGAAAACTGGTCAACCACTTGTAAAAGAATGAAACTAGAGCACTTTCTAACACCATACACAAAAATAAACTCAAAATGGATTAAAGATCTAAACGTATGACCAGAAACTATAAAACTCCTAGAGGAGAACATAGGCAAAACACTCTCTGACATACATCACAGCAGGATCCTGTATGACCCACCTCCCAGAATATTGGAAATAAAAGCAAAAATAAACAAATGGGACCTAATTAACCTTAAAAGCTTCTGCACAACAAAGGAAACTATAAGCAAGGTGAAAAGACAGCCTTCAGATTGGGAGAAAATAATAGCAAATGCAGCAACAAACAAACCACTAATCTCAAAAATATACAAGCAACTCCTACAGCTCAATTCCAGAAAAAGAAATGATCCAATCAAAAAATGGGCCAAAGAACTAAATAGACATTTCTACAAAGAAGACACACAGATGGCTAAAAAACACATGAAAAGATGCTCAACATCACTCATTATCAGAGAAATGCAAATCAAAACCACTATGAGGTACCATTTCACACCAGTCAGAATGGCTGCGATCCAAAAGTCTACAAGCAATAAATGTTGGAGAGGGTGTGGAGAAAAGGGAATCTTCTTACACTGTTGGTGGGAATGCAAACTAGTACAGCCATTATGGAGAACAGTGTGGAGATTCCTTAAAAAACTGGAAATAGGACTGCCTTATGATCCAGCAATACCACTGCTGGGAATACACACTGAGGAAACCAGAAGGGAAAGAGACACGTGTACCCCAGTGTTCATCACAGCACTGTTTATAATAGCCAGGACATGGAAGTAATCTAGATGTCCATCAGCAGATGAATGTATAAGAAAGCTGTGGTACATATACACAATGGATTATTACTCAGCCATTAAAAAGAATACATTTGCACCAGTTCTAATGAGGTGAATGAAACTGGAGCCTATTATACAGAGTGAAGTAAGCCAGAAGGAAAAACGCCAATACAGTATACTAACGCATATATATGGAATTTAGAAAGATGGTAACAATAACCCTGTATATGAGACAACAAAAGAGACACTCATGTATAGAAAAGACTTTTGGACTCTCTGGGAGAGGGAGAGGGTGGGATGATTTGGGAGAATGGCATTGAAATGTGTATAATATCATATATGAAATGAGTCGCCAGTCCAGGTTCGATGCACGATACTGGATGCTTGGGGCTGGTGCACTGGAATGACCCAGACAGATGGTATGGGGAGGGAGGAGGGAAAAAGGTTCAGGATGGGGAACACATGTATACCTGTGGCAGATTCATTTTGATATATGGCAAATCCAATACAATATTGTAAAGTTAAATAAAATAAAATAAATAAAAAACAAATTAAAAAAGAAATCAAAGATGACACAAATAGATGGAGAAATATACCATATTCATGGAGCAGAAGACTCAATATAGTGAAAATGAGTATACTACCCAAAGCAAACTGCATTTCAGTGTAATCCCTATCAAGCTATCAATGGTATTTTTCACAGAAATAGAACTAGTAACTTCACAATTTGTATGGAAATACAAAAAAAACTTTGAATAGCCAAAGCGTTCTTGAGAAGGAAGAATGGAACTGGAGGAATCAACGTGCCTGACTTCAGACTATACTACAAAGCTACAGTCATCAAGAAAGTATGGTATGGGCAAAAAGACAGAAATATAGATCAATGGAACAAAATATAAAGCCCAGAGACAAATGAACACCTATGGACAACATCTATTTCTGCTTTCTTGACTATGCCAAAGCCTTTGACTGTGTGGATCACAATAAACTGTTGTAAATTCTGAAAGAGATGGGAATATCAGATCACCTGACCTACCTCTTGAGAAACCTATATGCAGGTCAGCAAACAACAGTTAGAACTGGACATTGAACAACAGACTGGGTCCAAATAGGAAAAAGAGTACGTCAAGGCTGTATATTGTCGCCCTGCTTATTTAACTTCTATGCAGAGTACATCATGAGAAACACTGGGCTGGAGGGAGTACGAGCTGCAATTAAGATTTCCGGGAGAAATCTCAATAACCTCTGCTATGTAGATGACACCACCCTTATGGCAGAAAGTGAAGAGGAACTAAAAAGCTTCTTGATGAAAATGAAAGAGGAGAGTGAAAAAGTTGGCCTAAAGCTCAACATTCAGAAAACAAAGATCATGGCATCTGGTCCCATCACTTCATGGGAAATAGATGAGGAAACAGTGGCAGATTTTAATTTGGGGGGCTCCAAAATTATTCCAGATGGTGATTGCAGCCATAAAATTACAAGATGCTTACTCTTTGGAAGGAGAGTTATGACCAACCTAGAGAGCATATTCAAAAGCAGAGACATTACTTTGCCAACAAAGGTTCATCTAGTCAAGGCCATGGTTTTTTCAGTAGTCATGTATGTATGTGAGAGCTGGATTGTGAAGAAAGCTGAGCACTGAAGAATTGATGCTTTTGAACTGTGGTGTTGGAGAAGACTCTTGAGAGTCCCTTGGACTGCAAGGAGATCCAACCAGTCCATTCTGAAGGAGATCAGTCCTGGGTGTTCTTTGGAAGGATTGATGCTAAAGCTGAAACTGCAGTACTTTGGCCACCTCATGCAAAGAGTTGACTCATTGGAAAAGACTCTGATGCTGGGAGGGATCGGGGGGCAGGAGGAGAAGGGGACAACAGAGGATGAGATAGCTGGATGGCATCACTGACTCGTTGGGCATGAGTTTGAGTGAACTCTGGGAGTTGGTGATGGACAGGAAGGCCTGGCGTGCTGCAATTCATGGGGTCACAAAGAGTAGGACACGACTGAGTGACTGAACTGAGCTGAACTGATAGACAATTTATCTTTGACAAAGGAAGAAAGAATATACAATGGAGAAAAGGCAACCTCTTTAACAAGTGGTGCTGGTAAAACTGATCAACCACTTGTAAAATAATGAAACTAGAACACTTTCTAACACCATACACAAAAATAAACTAAAAGTGGACTAAAAATCTAAGTGTAAGACCAGAAAATATAAAACTCCTTGAGGAGAACATAGGCAAAACACTCTCTGACATACATGACAGCAGGATCCTCTGTGACCCACCTCCCAGAGTAATGGAAATAATAGCAAAAATAAACAAATGGGACCTAATTAAACTTAAAAGCTTTTCCACAATGAAAGAAACTATAAGCAAGATGAAAAGATAGCCTTCAGAACGGGATAAAATAATAGAAAATGAAGCAGCAGGCAAAGAATTAATCTCAGACGTATACAAGCACCCCACACAGCTCAATTCCAGAAAAATAAACGGCCCAATCAAAAATTGACCAAAGAACTAAATATAAATTTATGCAAAGAAGATTTACAGGTGTGTAACTAACACAAGAAAAGATGCTCAACATCACTCATTATCAGAGAAATGCAAATCAAAACCACAGTTAAGTTCCATTTCACCCTGGTCAGAATCAATTCAATTCAGCCACTCAGTCGTGTCCAACTCTTTGCAATCCCATGAACCACAGCACGCCAGGCCTCCCTGCCCATTACCAACACCCAAAGTGCACCCAAACCCATGTGCATTGAGTCGGTGATGCCATCCAACCATCTTATCCTCTGTCGTCCCCTTCTCCTCCTGCCCTCTACCTTTCCCAGTATCACAGTCTTTTCAAATGAGTCAGCGCTTCGCATGAGGTGGCCAAAGTATTGGAGTTTCAGCTTCAACATCAGTCCTTCCAATGAACATCCAGGAATGAACACTTTTAGCATAGACTGGTTGGATCTCCTTGCAGTCCAAGGGTCTCTCGAGAGTCTTCTCCAACACCACAGTTCAAAAGCATCAATACTTTTGCACTCAGCTTTCTTTTAAGTCCAACTCTCACATCCATACATGACCACTGGAAAAACCACAGCCTTTACTAGATGGACCTTTGGTGGCAAAGTAATGTCTCTACTTTTCAGTATGCTGTCTGGGTTGGTCATAACTTTCTTTCCAAGGAGTAAGCGTCTTTTAATTTCATGGCTGCAATCACCATCTGCAGTGATTTTGGAGCCCAGAAAAATAAAGTCAGCTACTGTTTCCAATGGCTACCCGTCTATTTGCCATGAAGTGATGGGACCAGATACCATAATCTTAGTTTTCTGAATGTTGAGCTTTAAGCCAACTTTTTCATTCTCCTCTTTCACTTTCATCAAGAGGCTCTTTAGTTTTTCCTCACTTTCTGCCATAAGGGTGATTTCATCTGCATATCTGAAGTTATTTATATTTCTCCCAGCAATCTTGATTCCAGCTTCTACTTCCTCAAGCCCAGCGTTTCTCATGATGTACTCTACATATAATTAAATAATCAGGTGACTGTATACAGCCTTGATGTACTCCTTTTCATCTCTGGAACCAGTCTGTTGTTCCATGTCCAGTTCTAACTGTTGTTTCCTGACTTGCATATAGGTTTCTCAAGAGGCAGGTCAGGTGGTCTGGTATTCCCATCTCTTTCAGAATTTTCCACAGTTTATTGTGTTCCACGCAGTCAAAGGCTTTGGCATAGTCAATAAAGCAGAAATAGATGTTTTTCTGGAACACTCTCACTTTTTCATGATCCAGTGGATGTTGGCAATTTGATTTTTGGTTCCTCTGCCTTTTCTAAAACCAGTTTGAACATCTATCTGGAAGTTCATGGTTCACGAATTGCCGAAGGCTGGCTTGAAAAATTTTAAGCATCACTTTACTAGCGTTGGAGGTGAGTGCAATTTTGCAGTAGTTTGAGCATTCTTTGGGATTGCCTTTGTTTGGGACTGGAATGAAAACTGGCCTTTTCCAGTCCTGTGGCCACTGCTGAATTTTCCAAATTTGCTGGTAAATTGAGCACAGCACTTTCACAGCATCATCTTTCAGGATTTGAAATAACTCAACTGGTCAGAATGGCTGCTATCAAAGTCTACAAACAATAAATGCTGGAGAGGGTGTGGAGAAAAGGGAACCCTCTTACACTGTTGGTAAGAATACAAACTAGTACAGCCACTAGGGAGAACAGTGTGGAGATTCCTTAAAACCGGGAAATAGAACTGCCATGCGACCCAGCAATCTCACTGCTAGGCATACACCCTGAGGAAACCAGAATTAAAAGAGACACATGTACCCCAATGTTCATCGTAGCACTGTTTACTATAGCTAGGACATGGAAGCAGCTTAGATGTCCATCAGCAGACAAATGGATAAGAAAGTTTTTGTACATATACACAATGCGGTATTACTAGGATATTAAAAAATGCATTTGCATCAGTTCTAATGAGGTGAATGAAACTGGAGCCTATTATACAGAGTGAAGTAAGTCAGAAAGAAAAACACCAATACATATATTAACGCATATATGTGGAATTTAGAAAGATGGTAACAATGACCTTATATGTGAGACATTAAAAGAGATAGAGATATAAAGAACATACTTTTAGACTCTGTTGGAGAAGCTGAGCCTGGGATGATTTGAGAGAATAGCATTGAAGCTTGTATATTACTATATGTGAAACAGATCACTGGTCTAGATTTGATGCATGAGACAGGGTGCTCATGGCTGGTGCACTGGGATGACCCTGAGGGATGGGATGGGGAGGGAGGTGGGAGAGGAATTCAGGATGGTGGATACATGCACACCCGTGGCTGATTCATGTCAATGTATGGCAAAAAAAAAAAAAAACAACAACAAAAAAAACACTACAATATTGTAAAGTATTTTGCCTCCAATTTAAATAAATAAATCAATTTTTTTAAAGAATATTAATACTTTAGAAATGTCTGTCTAAAATAGCCTCTCAAGGCTTTGGTAACTTTAATTTCTAGAGTTATTTTAAATTAAGTGATGGAAGTTTATTTGTCATTCCCAAATAGAATAATAAATTTAAACATGAATTACTGAACACTGGCTACCTCTTGCAGAAATATCAAAGACATTTTGGACTATTAATAAATAGAATTGGTGACACACTGAAATATTTTCTATAAAAAAGCACCTTTTTAAAGAAATTGTTGTTAGGATTTATGTTCACCAATCTACATATGGTTGATTTAAATGATAGTTCCTGGTTACTTAAGGAAAGGAGGATGTATGTTGTCAGTAAAGTAGGTATTAGAAATGGAATTGCATTTTATCAATTGTTTTTAATTTATTGACATTAATAGAAGGCTAATTTCTTTACAGTATTGTAGTGGGTTTTGTCATACATCAACATGAATCAGCCATGGGTGTACATGTGTCCCCCCATCCTGAATCCCCCTCTCATTCCACCTCCATCCCCATCCCATCCCTCTGGTTTGTCACAGAGCACCAGCTTTGAGTGTCCTGCTTCATGCACGGGACTTTCACTGGTCATCTCTTTTATGTATGGTAATATACATGCTTCAGTGCTATCCTCTCAAATCGTCCTATCCTCCCCTTCTCTGACATGGTCCAAATGTCTGTTCTTGACATCTGTGTCTCTTTTGTTGTCTTGCACACAGAGTCGTCATTACCATCTTTCTGCATTCCATATATATGCATTAATATACTGTATTGGTGTTTCTCTTTCTGACTTACTTCACTCTCTATAATAGGCTCCAGTTTCATCCACCTCATTAGAGCTGACTCAAATGTGTTCCTTTTTATAGCTGAGTAATATTCCATTGTGTATATGTACCACAACTTAGATAGAGGTGGCCTGGAGGAAAAAGATGAGAATCAAAAGGGGAGAGAGCAATGAAACCAATAATCAAATCCCCAAGTGAAAATGGATACTCAAGATTAGATCCTTAAAGGTACAAAATTGGTAACAAGTATCAGAAAGCAAAGATTAAGAACTTAGAATAGAGGCTAGACTCTCAAAAATACAATATAAAAAAAATACAAACAAAATCAATCACAAAATTTTTTTAATATATATATGGAATTTGTTTTAGAAAATAGGGTTTATTTTGAAAGGCTATAAAAATAAAAGTTAAGGGAGTAATAAAGAACTGATTTTAAAAAATAATTAAAAAATTATAATAGTGAAAATATATCTGGGGATTTCTCTGGAGATGTTATGGGCAGTGTGGGGTCAGTTCAGTGTCAGATAGTCCCTTGTTCCAATTTGTACTTTTTCTCAAGTTCTATAGGTGCCCTTCAAATGCACAGTCTCAGTATTAAATGGGTTTTAATCTGTTGCACCTGTCACTTCCACTGGGGATGCCCCTTCTTTGTTTATTTTTGCTTCCTCTGTCTGCAAGTCTCTTCAGTGTCTAATTTCCACCCTGACACAAGGGAGTGAAGATGTCCACTTATTTATGCTCACCTGTTCAGTTACATTCTGGGGAGGGAGTGACAATGCAAACAAATACTACTGGCATGTGTGGGGATTGCTCGCAGTGGATGGACCACACTGGGTTTACCACAATCCAAGGCGGCATGTACTTCCCAGGTCCACACTGCTCAGGCTCTAGGGTGCTCTGCAGGTGCACTGTCTCAGGTGGGCCCTGTGTTTTGTGAAGTCCCTGGGACTAATCCATTCAGGTTCTCAGGTGCTCCACAGGGACACAGACCCAGATGGACTGTGTTTTCTGTTCCCTTCCCAGGTCCAGAGCATCTCAGGCGACTGGGTGCTTGGCAAATGCACTGCCCCAGGTGCACTGTGTGTCTTCCTCACCTCCTCAGTCCCGGCTGCTCAGTTTCCCTGGTGTGACATTATAGCATAGTCCCAGGTATGCTGTGTGTCTCCTCTAGGGAGCTGATCTCAGGCTGTGACACTCCTGGCAGATGTCAACCATCCAGGGTCCCAGGAAGACATGGTTAGCAACTGGGAGCCTCTTCACAGTTTGGTGGAAGATGTGATCTCTGGGGCCAAGGCTGCAGCAGCCCCTTGCCTTCTGGCTCTGGCTGTTGCAGGCCTGTCTCTTGGCCTCCAGGGAGGGAGGACCCTATATGGCAGCTGTCTTGCTCTCCTTTGACATTCCCTCAATTCTTTGTTCTGTAAGACATTTCCCATGTAATGACTAGAGCATTTCATGGGAAAGGTCTTTGTGTGTGTGTGTGTGTATCTGGTGATCCCACTGTTTGGGTTGCTATCTCACATTAGTGCCCTCAGATTGTCCTCAGGACATTCAGGCCTGGTCCTTACCATAAGGACTGATGATCCAGCCCATGTCTCCCCACCCAGCCCCCACTCACTGGTGAAAGACGCAAAGGTCTGGGCCACTTCTCCACTGGCAGTTGCAGTTAGGCATATATTCTGTGGTTTGTTGTTGTTATTGGTTTTTTTTCTCTGTTTATGCTGCCCTCTAAGATTCCTAAACTCCCCACAGACACACCTGTGAGAGGGTTTCCTACTGTATGGAAACTTCTCCTCTTTCATGACTCCCTCCCCAGGATGGGTCTCCATCCCTAAATCTTTCTCTCTGTTTTCATCTTTTATATTTTGTGCTACTTCCTTTTGAATAGATTAGACTGCTTTCTGTGTGCCTGGTGTCCTCTGCCAGTGTTCAGAAGTTGTTTTGTGGAAGTTGCTCAACATTCAAATGATCTTTTGATGAATTTGTGGGGGAGAAAATGGTCTCTCCATCTTATTCCTCCACCAACTTGGGACCACCTCTCAAGAAGAGAGTTTTGTGCTCGGTAAAGTTTGACTAAGTTCAAAATAAATTTAATTGAGTAAATTAATTTTAAAAGTAAACTGGTACAAAACTTGAATATGTCTTTTTTTCTTGAAGAGGACAAATTTTCTTTAGATGTTGAACTACCTTTGATAACAGATTTTAAGTTTGTTACCTTTTAAGTGTTCTGTATTTGCTTTTGAAATCTTTTATTGTTACTTTGACTAAGTGATTAACTATTGTTTCACAGTGATCTATGATACTATCTGACTGAGTGTTCTAAACTCTTTTGATATTTATTTACAAAACTTACAAAATCAAAATTTAATGAACTTCTTTGACTGCTAGCTAACTTTGGGATGCTTCAAAGAGGCCTTGAAACATCCAAAAGAGACATACTAACCTAGTTAGTCTCAATGTTATATTAAATTACACAGAAAGCATTGTCATTGTGAAATTAATAAATCTTAAGTTATATTGTACAATAAATGTTATTAACATAGATATCCTAGAAATTATATCAAATTCCTTAAAATCTGGTATGTCCTGATAAAATGTTATCAGTCATAATACTAGTCATTATCTTAAAGTGTTGTATGTGACAGCAGTAACCAACTTCCTTTGTCAATTGCATTATAATAAGGTTTTAAATATGCCTTCTTAAGTCTTTTGTAGTTCTAGGCAGTTATGGTTTTATTCTGATGACTCTGCTTCTTTGTCAAGATTTATGGAAAGGACCTTTGAATAAATACCAGTTTCTGATCTTCAGACTGTAATGCTGAACTGGGAAAGGAATTAAATAATTCTAATGGGAAACCTGATGGCTTCATAAAACTGTTAACAAAAAGGATTCATTGCCTAAGACTGAGTAAACTGGTAAATATGGTTATAAATTTTATGGTTTCTATCTGAAAAATTACTGACTTAAATCTGTGTTTTCCAGGTATAAGGAAATATTTCCCTCAAACTATGACTCATAGTAATTCAGTTTATTATACCTTTGTAAGTAGAAATGAAACATTTATCTTTTTTTTCTATCTGCTCCCTCCAGAGATTGTAAACACTTAGGTTCTCTGCAGTTTTATCAGATAAATTAGGAGGGCTACCTTACTAACAGATATAGAAATCTCAAGGTATTTTGGGGGCCTTGAAAAGGGAGGAATTCACCTAGATCTATTGGGAAAAATCTGTGATAAACCCTTGGCATGATCTTACTAACCCTCAGAGGTTTAGTCTGAGACTCCTTATAAATGTTTCACCAAAGCAAGAAAAATATATATTCAGTTAGAGTTATATAAATTATCAGGACAACTTTTTAAACTTATTTTGCAAATAAATTAGTGTTAATGTCAATATATTTGATAGAAATTAGGGCAATTTTAGAGAGGAAAAAAAAAGATGTTTCAATGAATGTTAAATCCAAGTTTTGTTCATGGAGTTCTGTATTGACTAAGACTCACTTCCTGGGTAGTTATTTGCTGTTACACTATATTAATGTAAAGTTTAATTGAATTATTAAAAGAATGCTCTAAGTTTGTTTCTGTAGCTTATCTCAGTAATTTTTGGATGAAGATTACCGCCACCAGGGGATTATACATATTGGAAAAGACATTATTTAAAGGACAAGTCAGATGAAAAGGCTTTCAGCAGGTTCTCTTAACTAGTTAATATCCAGCAAAACTAAAGGTAACTGACCCTCAGATTCATATTTCACAATTAAAAAGGGCCCCTGAACCAGACTGGTCTATAGAGAGGACTGCTGACCTCAAACTCACCTTGAAACAATGCTCAAATAGAAGACTCTTCACTTAGACCAGAATGAGAAGACAATCAGAAGTAGGCAGCTAGCCCAAGATCCTGGACCTGACTCATATAATTGTTTATAATGCTTTCTTGATATCTTGGAACTTTGTATATGAATCAAGTGTTTCCGATCATGGGTATGACTTTATTCCTATTTTAAAAAACAATCCAATTGTTGGGTTTGCAGCCAATTATCTGTGTCTAGTATTTTGGGGTTAGCTTGGTGGATTTCTCCCCTCCAAGATTCTGATTGGATAGCTCTTAGGAAATTTATTTTAGAAGAAAGAAAGTTCAGTCCACTCTTAATATTACTAGATGGGATCCTCTCATCTGGCCAGTTTATAATACCTACTCTGACCCTGGTCATAAATATGAGTTTTCCTCTAAAGTTATTTAAGCTCAATCAAAGTAACAAGGAAATAAATAAGCCAAGGAATGAAACCTCCTACAATTACAGGATGAATTTATGTGGTTAACACCAGACTTTGGTCATTTGAGTTTTAAGGGCCCTTCTGTCTTAGAAACAGTTACATTAAACTAAGGATAACCAGCTTGGTAACACTAGGAAATTGGGTTGAGAGACTTATGGACAATGCCAATACATAATTTTCCTGAAAGATAAGAATGGTACAGAATAGACTAAGTCAGATGACCTGAGAGTATATTGGGCTGCATGTAATGGAAGTTATTGACTTAACTCTTACTTGCAACTTCATTAATACTGCTATCTATGTTATTCCTACTTTGCTGTTTTGCAAGATTTTTGTTTCCTGCATTAACAAATGTATGACTGAGCCTCTGACAAAATATATAGTTTATATGAGATCAATAGTTATAATAGTGTAATTCTAGATATGGAAAGTTACAATAAAAAGGAATTTTTCCTGGATAATAATAGACTAGTAAGACAGGTCATCCAGAGTCCTTTAGCTGCTATTATGACCTAGTCCAGTAAAATACATTGAGTGGCCTATCAGTGAAATATTTGCCAGCCCTAGGAATGAGCCTTCCTAGCACTGTGGGATGAAATGGTCGTGAAATGCCTCATGAGCCATGGTTGAACTTATGATCATGGGGGGCGGGGGGGGGGTGGCATGTAAGCTACAAATTGGTACTTGCCATCTATTTCTACAAGGATTAGATCATGTGCTGCTTCGGCTGCTGATTTTCAACACCACCTCTTGAAAGGAGTTCAGGATGGAGAGCAGAAATGAGTCTATCTGCGTGGGGGGGATGTGAGGGGGACTGGCAGAACAGGTCTTCAGATATTTTCAGGAGCCAATTTTATGAGCCCAATTCTTATATCTCCTCATATCTAGAAAAACACTAAAATCCTTCATGGTGATGACTGCTCCTCATGACTAGAAAAATCTGCAAAAAGAATTGTGCTTGATTGCATGTACTCCACCTTCACCAAAATCATATATATACTGACTTTCCCTCCACCCCGCCTCTTTGGAGCGATTTCTTAGAGCAATCTGAAATGCTGTTTCCTGGACTATTGTTCTCATTTTGTTGCAAATAAAACTCTCATGTTGTGTGTTTTTTTTTAAGTTGACAATAGCCTCCAGAGCTCTTGGTCGTTTCACCTCTTACTTGGGTCCCTCAGTTCTCTGTCTACTGCCATCATGTTTTGCACCACTGTTCTTGCTCCACCTTCAATGTTCACTGTTGTTTTAATTACCCTGGAAAAAGCAAAGGGTAGTGTTTAAGGTAGCATTGTCAGACAAAATACAGGATGCCAAGAAGCCCAACTAAATCTGAATTTCAGTTAAATGAATAATGTTTTTAATATGAGTGTGCCCCAGATATTCCATGGGTGTATATTAATACTAAAAAGTAATTTGTTATTTTCTTGAAATTCAAATTTAAATAGACATTTAAAATAATTTATCTGCTAAATCTGGTGATGCTAACAGCACAAGTTCTGATGTCAGAATGACTTCATTTGAATACTGATGTTTATTCTGAGTAGCTGTATGATTTTAAGCAAAAAGTTTTAGCATCTCTTATCTTAATTTCCTCCTGTCTAAAATGAGGATAATGATATTAATTATTTAATAATGATTACTGAAAGAATTATGATATATGAGTAAAATGTAGATTGTCTATCATATAATCAAAATGGTAGCCATTGATATTACTAAATTACAATGACTAATAATAGTGTTCCTCTTGTTAGATAGATGTGCATTTAACAGGTAAGAAAATCTTCAGTTACATGGATAAATCTCTGTAGTAGAAATTTAGAGAACTTCACACAGATAGCTAGTCTTCTCAAGGCATGCATGGGTCATTTTTATATACTTAAATTTTAAGTACAGTTCATCAGTGTCTTGAAAAAAATAACTGTTTTGTTATGAAGCACAATACAATATCAGTAGCTTTTAGGTCTGAGACATCATATAAAACTGGGATACTAAAATAGAATATTCAAGGTAATCAGTGTCTTACACCGAGATATGGTCCTCTCTTTCGTGTCTCAGGTCACTTGATTTGGTCAACAGATGGCAAGCGATAATTTCACAAGTCACTCTGCATCTGGGTAATATATCAAGAAGCAGATAACTTTAGAGAAAAACACCGAAATAAAGATTCAAAGAAAGGCAAGAAAAATAAAATAAAATTACTAACAATAAGGAAGACCCAGTCAAAAGATTCAGTGTTCATGAATATATCTTCATTTACTTAAGAGCTGCAGGGAAAAAGCAGAGCCAGAGTCTAAGAATAATAGCATTACTAAGTGGGTTTTGGAACAAGAATGTCAATACTGATACAAGCAGAAGAGAAGGTCAAAATATTTAACAACTCACATGAGCAAGAAATGCAGTGGGTACTATTAGAACTGGGAATTAAAGACCCCTCATTTGTTTGTTACTGAATCATAAAGAGATACAAGGATTCAGATGGAGGAGTCAGAGTGGCCAGGGTATTTATGGGAGGAAGGATTTGGAGGGTTAGAGTGTAGCAGCTTCATGCCAATTGGTACAGAAATTTTCAACATGTTTAATAATCAGCAAAGGTACTCTGGTGAATGAAATCAAACAGCAGCCCTGGATACAAGATTCAAAATAGGGTATGAATAGGCCAAGCAGGCAAAACTACCAACAGAGATTATCTAGAGCTACGTGTTATAACTCTTTTGACCCTAAAGTTGGATTGTGGTGGTTTACTTTTGTTCTTTGATTCTGTATCAGGTGGACTGTAAACTCAGTGAAAAGTAGTAATGATATCAATTTTGTTCATCATTTATCAGGATTGCCTATCACAGTGCCTAATGAATATTTGTTTAATGAATAAAGAGCCAGTCAGTTTCTCCTAGTGCCCGGAGTATCCTAAGAACAAATCTTTCTAGAGTATGAAAAGCTCTGAGAATTCCTTCTGATCTTGAACTGCCCTTGGAGATCTGCTCCAGACAGAAACTGGTCCCTATCATTTGAACTCCTGGATATCATTTCCTAAGCCTCACCTCAGGAGAACACTAAAGTGCTCTATGATTATATGGCTTCCCTAAAGCAGACCTGAACCTTTAATTGTGAAGGACCGAACCGCAAAAGTCACTGGTATCCTGACCTGTTTCTTAAACTTTTTTTTCAATTCCACTCAAAAGTTTATTTGGCAAATATGTATCCAGTTTACAACTATCAGATCAGATCAGATCAGTCACTCAGTCGTGTCCGACTCTTTGCGACCCCATGAATCGCAGCACGCCAGGCCTCCCTGTCCTTCACCAACTCCCGGAGTTCACTCAGACTCATGTCCATCGACAGAAATAAATTTCAGGAAGAGCCTACCTATGGACTTTAGTCACTGTCAGCTAAAACCAAGATCTTATGACAGTATGTTCCCCATGATAAACTGCCTCTATTCATTTAGGGAAGTAAAAACCAGAACTACACTGCAATTCTGTAAGCTACAAATTTCTCAACTTTAAATAGAAATAGCGGAACAATTCAAAGAATTAGCTGCCCACAGCAATGATTCAGTATTTTTAATTGATATCAATATACCTTATGACATTTTTATAGAAAAGTTCTTAAATATAATTATTTAAACCAGAAAGAAAAACACCAATACAGTATACTAATGCATATATATGAAATTTAGAAAGATGGTAACAATAACCCTGTGTACAAGACAGCAAAAGAGACACTGATGTATAGATCAGTCTTATGGACTCTGTGGGAGAGGGAGAGGGTGGGGAGATTTGGGAGAATGGCATTGAAACATGTATAATATCATGTATGAAACGAGTCACCAGTCCAGGTTCGATGCACAATACTGGATGCTTGGGGTGGTGCACTGGGATGACCCAGGGGGAGGGTATGGGGAGGGACGAGGGAGGAGGGTTCAGGATGGGGAACACAGGTATACCTGTGGCGGATTCATTTTGATATTTGGCAAAACTAATACAATATTGTAAAGTTTAAAAATAAAATTAAAAAGAAAAAAGAAAAAAAAAACTTTGAAAAAGAAAAAAAAAAGACTATTTCACTAAATTTCAATAAGTTATGCTGTAAATCTTAGTTCAGTTCAGTCGCTCGGTCATGTCTGACTCTTTGCGACCCCATGAATTGCAGCAGGCCAGGCCTCCCTGTCCATCACCAACTCCCGGAGGTCACTCAAACTCATGTCCATCAAGTCGGTGATGCCATCCAGCCATCTCATTCTCTGTCGTCCCCTTTTCCTCCTGCCCCCAATCCCTCCCAGCATCAGAGTCTTTTCCAATGAGTCAACTCTTTGCATGAGGTGGCCAAAGTACTGCAGTTTCAGCTTTAGCATCAGTCCTTCCAATGAACATGCAGGACTGTTCTCTTTTTGAATGGACAGGTCGGGTCTCCTTGTAGTCCAAGGGACTCTCAAGAGTCTTCTCCAACACCACAGTTCAAAAGCATCAATTCTTCAGCGCTCAGCTTTCTTCACAGTCAAACTCTCACATCCATACATGACTACTGGAAAAACCATAGCCTTGACTAGATGGACCTTTGTTGGCGAAGTAATATCTCTGCTTTTCAATATGCTATCTAGGTTGGTCATAACTTTCCTTCCAAGGAGCAAGCGTCTTTTAATTTCATGGCTGCAATCACCATCTGCAGTGATTTTGGAGCCCCAAAAAATCAAGTCTGACACTGTTTCCACTGTTTCCCCATCTATTTCCCATGGAGTGATGGGACAAGATGCCATGATCTCAGTTTTGTGAATGCTGAGCTTTAAGCCAACTTTTTCACTCTCCTCTTTCACTTTCATCAAGAGGCTTTTTAGTTCCTCTTCACTTTCTACTATAAGGGTGGTGTCATCTGCATATCTGAGGTTACTGATATTTCTCCTGGCAATCTTGATTACAGCTTGTGCTTCTTCCAGCCCAGTATTTCTCATGATGTACTCTGCATATAAGTTAAATAAGCAGGGTGACAATATACAGCCTTGACGTACTCCTTTTCCTATTTGGAACCAGTCTGTTGTTCCATGTCCAGTTCTAACTGTTGTTTGCTGACCTGCATAGTGGTTTCTCAAGAGGCAGATCAGGTGGTCTGGTATTCCCATCTCTTTCAGAATTTTCCACAGTTTATAGTGATCCACACAGTCAAAGGCTTTGGCATAGTCAGTAAAGCAGAAGATGTTTTTTTATGGAACTCTCTTGCTTTTTCCATGATCCAACAGATGCTGGCAATTTGATTTCTGGTTCCTCTGCCTTTTCTAAAACCAGCTTGAACATATGGAAGTTCACGGTTTACATATTGCTGAAGCCTGGCTTGGAGAATTTTGAGCATTACTTTATTAGTGTGTGAGATGAGTGCAATTGTGCAGTAGTTTGAGCATTCTGTGGCATTGCCTTTATTTGGGATTGGAATGAAAACTGACCTTTTCCAGTCCTGTGGCCACTGCTGAGTTTTCCAGATTTGCTGGCATATTGAGTGCAGCACTTTCACAGCATCATCTTTCAGGATTTGAAATAGCTCAACTGGAATTCCATCCCCTCCACTAGCTTTGTTCGTACTGATACTTTCTAAGGCCCACTTGACTTCACATTCCAGGATGTCTGGCTCTAGGTCAGTGATCACACCATCGTGATTATCTTGGTCATGAAGATCTTTTTTGTACAGTTCTGTGTATTCTTGCCACCTCTTCTTAATATCTTCTGCTTCTGTTAGGTCCATACCATTTCTGTCCTTTATCGAACACATCTTTGCATGAAATATTCCCTTGGTATCTCTAATTTTCTTGAAGACATCTCTAGTCTTTCCCGTTCTGTTGTTTTCCTCTACTTCTTTGCATTGATTACTAAAGAAGGCTTTCTTATCTCTCCTTGCTATTCTTTGGAACTCTGCATTCAGATGCTTATATCTTTCCTTTTCTCCTTTGCTTTTAATTTCTCTTCTTGCCACAGCTATTTGTAAGGCCTCCTCAGACAGCCATTTTGCTTTTTTTGCTTTTCTTTTTCTTGGGGATGGTCTTGATCCCTGTCTCCTGTACAATGTCACGAACCTCCACCCATAGTTCATCCTGCACTCTATCTATCAGATCTAGTCCCTTAAATCTATTTCTCACTTCCACTGTATAATCATAAGGGATTTGATTTAGGTCATACCTGAAAGGTCCAATGGCTTTTCCTACTTTCTTCAATTTCAATCTGAATTTGGCAATAAGGAGTTTAATGACCTGAGCCACAGTCCACTCCCAGTCTTGTTTTTGCTGACTGTATAGAGCTTCTCCATCTCTGGCTGAAAAGAATATAATCAATCTGATTTTGGTGTTGAGCATCTGGTGATGTCCATGTATAGTCTTCTCTTGTGTTGGAAGAGGGAGTTTGCTATGACCAGTGCATTCTCTTGGCAAAACTCTATTAGCCTTTGCCCCACCTCATTCCGTATTCCAAGGTCAAATTTTCCTGTTACTCCAGGTGTTTCTTCACTTCCTACTTTTACATGTACATTTACAGTATAATAAATATGAAACCAACATTTTTACTAATTTCTACTAAATCTTAAGGAAATGAACACTACATGGATGGGATCAAAAGTCCCAAATTTGTAATAAACTCTTTTCAAAAGGACAGTTATAGTTATTTTTTCTTTATGAAAACATTTTTTCCATTCCTTTTTGCTTTCAAATTTTTTTTCATGAGTTTTTACATATACATAACTGATTGGCTAATTTTCCATGCAAATGTATAGTCATGAAAACATTAATTTACAAATTTATTTCCTTCTTATACTAACTGAAAATAATTGCTGACTAATTTGTATAATTATTCTGGTTTTTCTACATACTTATCCTCATCAAAGCACCCCTCCACCCTTCATCCAAACATGCATTATGTAATAATGCTATATTAGTCAAATTACCTGGAAAATTCATTTTATTGGATATAATACATATACTCTTGCTTCAAAGCAACCCTACAAAAAGGAAAATTGCATGTGGAAAGATATCCCTAGAAAGCAATTTATTTTGTTTCTTTACTTCCAAAAACCAGTTTAAATAAGACCCAAATGTTAAGGGTCAGAAAGAGCCAGAAAATCTGCTTATGACTTTGAATGGAGCAGGTTAATATTATCTCTGGCCTTAAGAAACTCAGGAGGAAAAAAAGAACTTCAGGTAGACTGACTTCTTTCAAAGACTAACTCATGAGACAGGAAGTCGAAGCCTAACAATTTCAGGAGTCTAGTAGTTTATCTCTTGAATTGCTTTTAATGATTTAAGATGGTCCTGACAGAAAATTACTTGTAACTGTATCAGACCCACTCTGGGTTCCACAACAGTGGCCTGAAACCTAAATATGGTATATAAAGCCAACTGACCTTTACAGGGAAGGAGTGACACTATATTGGGCATCATTCTTAATGTGCCAGAATTCTTCCCTACCTAGATATATGATGATCCTCTCACACTGTTGAATCTATAACATTCTCCATATTTACAGAATCACAAAAGTAATACTTTCAATTCCTGAAAGAGTAAGACAAAGAAATTCATCATTCCATACATTTCAAATAACATTTTAAAAGGGACCTGCACAGTAATATAAGTGAAACTTATGATGAAAGACAGAATGAAGAGTCACTACTTAGTGTCAAAATACACTAAACAGCAACCTTTATGCATATTTCATTCAAGCACTAAAGGCAGTAAATATGAAATTAAGATGAAAATAACACTAAATTTGTGGGGTGAGTCTCAGTGGGACAGAGACCCTAGTGGGTTGTGAGGCCGCCCCACGTGGTGGTGGTGGCAAGAAGAAGGACTCTCTGGGGTTTGCGGGCTCACCAGCATACCTCATTATCAAGGATCTTGGGGAAATTCATTCAAGGCTGTTAGATCACTGACCAGTTATCCAAGGTGAAACCCGTTATTTTGTGAAAGAATTTGAAGAAAAACATGGTCTTTGAGAAATGCGAGTTCTTGAAAATCTGAAGAATATGATCCATGGGACAAGTGAACATACTCTTCTGACGTGTAGAGAAACAATGCAAGACAACTTAGACCAAGTTCTCCAGAGATTGCAAGCAGCTACTGACTCGGTCTGTAGATTCCACCAGAGGGAACAGGAGTGAAAAAAGATTCATAATGACCTTTTAATGGCTAGTGAGAAACAGCACAGAACACAGTGGGAGGATTTCATGAAAGAGCAGCACAGCAAACAGGCAGAAGTGGATGAGGAGCACAGGATGGCCATGGAGAAGCTGAGAGAGCAGTATCCAGAGATGGAGAAGGACCTGGCAAGATTCTCAACCTTCTGAGAACTTGAACCACAGCAATGACAAACTAATGAGAAAAAACTGACATCCCCCCTCAAAAAACAACAACAACAACAAAAACTGCTCCCACCAAACCATTTAGCCTCTGCTTCAAGCTTAACAATATATTTGATGGCACTTTTCTGTCGGAAAACGGAGCCCTCTCCTGGAGTCTTCGCTATTTCCTAGAGGAGTGCCACATCCTTCCAGTTTCAAGTGCCTCTCAATGATCATTCAAAGGGTAAGGAGTTGAAGGAAAGTGGTGTCCACGTGCTCTCAGTTAATGTGGACCAGTTTTGGTTTCCATTGATTGATTATCTCAGAGAACTAAGGGTAAGTACAGACTTCTTAGGGAAGTAATTTAATTCATCCTTCTGCAGGCTTAATGTTAATTTATCATTGTGGCTTAGAAAGCAGAGATGGTGTCTGCCTGTCGTGGATTCCTTGGTTCTTGAAGGAATGTATACAGTGTTATTCCGTGAGTAATGCAGACAGAAACAACTGTCCAGGAACAGAGATCATATTGAAGAGAGAGGAGCGTCAGAACCATGTCTCTGCTGTGCACATGGGGCCACACTGGTCTCTGAATGGCCCGTTGGGAGAAGTTGTTGTATAATGCTGTGTTTTTGCTGGACAACAAGACATGCTTGTTAAGATTGTGGCCTTCCAACACTTCATGTTTTCAGCTTTGTTTAAAACATGCTTACAAGGAAAAGCTTACCAGAAACACAGCTAACTTTTAAACTTTCCAAGAACCATAATCTTGCCCATAGCCTTTACCTCATTTTTACCTCTGTTTTTGCTGTGGGTAAGTTTTGTAAGATAAATAACGTCTCTACATGTTTCAGCCATTTAATGAGTAATCAGCAAAATCTGCCAAGGCCTCCCTCTGGAACTGTATAAAGATCCTGGCTTTAAGTAAACCAAAAGTATTTGCCCACACAACAAATGATCCATGTAAAATGTAAATCCTTTTTAGTGTTGAACGTCCATTCTCATAAGCAGGTGTATTATGATGAAACATGTACCAATTTTGTCATCATTGTGATCTTTAAAAATCTGCATTTAACAGTCTAATTGAGGAACTAAATAGATTTTTTTTTTAAATTTACCATGAACCAAACAGCCTGGCATGCTGCAATTCATGGGGTCACAAAGAGTTAGACTCGACTCAGGGACTGAACTGAACTGAACTGAAAGCAGAATTATATGCAATAATTTCAAGCGATTTATGGCAAATGAATGTGAGATGTGGATAGACCTTTCAGGTATTTTTTTCATTGCCCTTCAGTGAAGAAAGGCACAAGAAAGAAAATAACCAGCTCACTTGTGTTAGCTCAGTGTTGCTCCTGCAGAAAAGTGCCAATGTCTGCCTGTGTAAATTTATGGCTTACTGTCAAACTTCATTCTTGGTTGCATGTTGAAAATGTGATTAGTTTGCATTCCCACCAACAGTGTAAGAGGGTTCCCTTTTCTCCACACCCTCTCCAGCATTTATTATTTGTAGACTTTTGGATCGCAGCCATTCTGACTGGGAGAACAGTGTGGAGATTCCTTAAAAGACTGGAAATAGAACTGCCTTATGATCCAGCAATCCCACTCCTAGGCATACACACTGAGGAAACCAGAAGGGAAAGAGACACGTGTACCCCAATGTTCATCGCAGCACTGTTTATAATAGCCAGGACATGGAAGCAACCTAGATGCCCATCAGCAGATGAATGGATAAGAAAGCTGTGGTACATATACACAATGGAGTATTACTCAGCCATTAAAAAGAATACATTTGAATCAGTTCTAATGAGGTGGATGAAACTGGAGCCTATTATACAGAGTGAAGTAAGCCAGAAGGAAAAACACCAATACAGTATACTAATGCATATATATGAAATTTAGAAAGATGGTAACAATAACCCTGTGAACGAGACAGAAAAAGAGACAGTGATGTATAGAACAGTCTTATGGATTCTGTGGGAGAGGGAGAGGGTGGGAAGATTTGGGAGAATGGCATTGAAACATGTAAAATATCATGTATGAAACGAGATGTCAGTCCAGGTTCAATGCACGATACTGGACGCTTGGGGCTAGTGCACTGGGACGACCCAGAGGGATGGTATAGGGAGGGAGGAGGGAGGAGGGTTCAGGATGGGGAACACATGTATACCTGTGGTGGATTCATTTTGATATTTGACAAAACTAATACAATTATGTAAAGTTTAAAAATTAAATAAAATTAAAAAAAAGAAAATGTGATTAAAGTTAATAAATGAAATAAGTATTTGAGATTTCTTTCAATAACACAGAACTTCTGCCAACTCCCTCTGTCTGCTACTGTAGGCTTGACAAGCTCATCCATCATCCTCTGGTACCTAGACCAAAAAGAGTACTGGCTGACACGCAGGCATGTTGGAATTTTCTTAATTCTCTTTCAGTGGATGGAAAAAGAAAACTTACTTCCAAAAATATCCTGCACATGAAAAGGGAGGGGAACCCTAAGTGAAAATTCCCTTTGTACTGTAGGCAGTTTCAGAAGAGCTATTAATTGCCAGTGCACCACTGAACAGATGCTAGAACCAGGAAACCAGGACCGTGTGTGAGAGCATTAATGATTCCTCCACTTGTGCATAGATTTTTGACCATGTTCATTCATCTCATGTGAATAATAAATACTTTACCATATGAGTTTGTATATATTATATGAGGATCTAAGGGCCTTCTTAAACCAAAATGATTTTATGAACTTTTTGAGCTTTAAACATTGATGCTAAATCTCTTCTTTGTAACTTTCTTAGCTATTCAATATACCTTCTGAAAGAGATGGTTGGTTCTCTTTCCTTTTAATATTTTTAGTAGTGAACACTTTCACTTATATTTCTCAGTTTCTAAATCACTTTTGATATGTATTTTATTTATATATAAAAATCTGCTTTAGTAGTTACATAATAAACAGCATTTCTGCTGTTACGTTGTCTAGCAGAGAGAATATGGCTTCTGGGTGGCTCACAGGATTACTTTCTAATGAGCAAATGAAGTAATGTATTGTCAATTTAAAGTGCTATAGAAATGTTTGTTTTGAAATTCTATTTTTTTATTTTCCATCATGATTTCTTTTTTTTTTTACTTACATATGTGGATTTTTTTTTTTTTTAATTTACTAGCATGTAGACTTCTAAGTTCTATAAGTTATAGAACTTATAAGTTTCAGGATATATAAAACAAAAAGTAACACAGCTACAGAAATTACAAAATCCACTAGAACAGAAAATTTTAACACCTCTTAGAATCTGAAAGATCAAGTAGAAGAAAAAGAACATTAAAATAGAGACAATTTGGCCAACACAATTAACAGTTTGGTCTAATGAACACCCAACAAATGGAAACAGGCATACTTCCAAGCACTAACACAACATTTACAAAAACTGACTATATTTTAGGTCAGATGGAAAATCTCAACAAATTGTAACGTTTTAGCATTATATGAATCTATTTTTGGACCATAGTCCAATGAAAGCAGAAATCAGTAAGAACAGAACTTAGAAGAACTTATAATTCTTCTATATAAGTTATATATAACAAATCTTATATTTGTTGTCACAGCTTCTATTTCTAATAATGTTTTTGTATCATTTTATGTTGCCTTAAAATCTTATGTTTCTGAAAGAAATATTTATATAGGCCACACCAGCTGGTTAGTGTTTGTATGGTATATGTTTCTCTATTCTCTGTCAGACCTTTATGCTGTGTTTCATGTACCCACTAAAAACTAACTAGATTTTTTTTTTCTTTCTATCGATCTTTTAGCTGGAGACATTAATTGATTTACATTAGGGGAAATTGCTAACATAGGAGGGATTATTTATACCATCTTATTGTGCTTTTTGTTCTACCATTTTGTTATCTCTCTGCCCTTGGGTGTTTTTTTCCCTCCATCTTCAGCACTGAGTTTTTTGGTTTTCCATTTACCTTTTCTCTGCTATTTTAAAAGGTAAAACTCAAATTTTGTCTTTTTAGTGCTTACCGTGAATTTTAGTTTGCATCGTAAACAGAATCTAAAGTTTTATGTTTTCACTCTTATGCTGAACATCAGACTTTTGAACAAAATCTGATTGCCTTCCCTTAATTTATAAGGGTTAGAATTTTAGTTTTATCTCAGTTTAATTCCAAAATAGTTACTGTATACAGTCAGTATTTGTTTAAATTTACCTGTAAGTTTACTGTTTTATTATCTTTGAAAGTTAGCTGGGTATACAAGCCTAGATTGACAGTTATTTTCTCTCATTTTTTAATAATACTGTTCCACTGTTTTCTTGTTTCCATTGTTGCCTCTGAAATGACACTTGTCAGTTGATCAGTATTCCTTTGTAGGTAATCAACCTTCTCTTTCAGTTTATGTTTAAGTTCTTTATCTCTGACATTCTGCAATCAAATGTCATTATACTACAACCTGTCTGCTGTGGATTTCTTTTTTATTAATCAACTATAATTCACTGAGCTTCTTGAATCTGAGAATTGGTGCCTTTTGTGAATTATGAAAAAATTTGAACTTTTACTTCTTTGAGTAATATACCTTTGCATTTTCTCAATTCTCTCCCTTAGGAAATCAAATTAGACTTGTGTTTTACCATCTCACTCTGTTCTTTATATCTCATAATCTCTGTTTCATATTTTTCTATCTCATTGTCTCTGTGTTGAACACTAGATCATTTCTTTACATCCATTGTCCAGTTCACTAATTTTGTCTTCTTGCTGTCTCTAATGTATTTAACCTATCTATTATTTTTAATTGTGATTATAGTTTTCCATTTCCAGAAATGTTGTTGGGTTCTTTCTCAAACTTTCTTGGTCATTTGGGGTAGTTCCTCTATTCTCTCTGTTTCTTTTCTTTTATCATATTAAAGGTTCTTATTTTACATTCTGTATATGATAATTTCAATATTTTTATCCTTTTTTGTGGATCTGCATCTATAGTTTGTTTTGTCTGAAGCAAGTATATGACTTGTTTTCTGATGTAATTAGTGAATTTTCATTGTGAATTGACATTCCTCTGAACTCCATTTTGGGGAATTTTAAATATGTTCCAACAGAGAAATTTGCTGTTTTTTTTTTTTTTTTCTTTTTTTTTCCCCTATCACCTCCATTTTGTTTATTTTGGCCCTGCTAACCCTGGACCACTTCAGAGTCAGAGTTCCCCTTGGGTTTCCTGCTGCTCCCTCTCTGTCCTTCAGTGTGTATGTGTGCTCACTGACACTCACAAGCCTTGTGAATTTCCTCCTCAAATATACAATGGTTGCAGGCTTTGATAAGACATTCCTAGAGATTTTTTTCATCCTTCATATCTCTACTTTGAACACAGACAAAAAACTTAAGGTGTTTTCCTAGTTCATTCACTGAGAGGTGCCTTTTGGGGAGTCATCAGTGGTACTGCAGTCCAGCTCAGTCCCTGTTGTGAACTGAATCATGTCCTCAAATTCATATGTTGAAGCCCGAGCCCCCAGTGCATCTGTATTTGGAGATGGAGCTTATAAAGAGATAATTAAGGTTGAATGGGGTCAGAATCGTGGGGCCCTGTTCTGACAGAACCTGTGTTGTTACCTCTCTCCATGTGCACACAGAAAAGGTCATATGGTCACAGCAGAAAAGGTGGCTGTCTGCAAACTAGGAAAAGAGGTCTCAATGGAATGGAATTTTCTGGCACCTTGATCTTGGACTTCTTGCCTCCAGAACCATGTGAAAATAATTTTCTTGTGTGTAAGCTGCCCATCTGTGGAGTTGTATTATGGTGACCCAAGCAGACCAACACAGTCCCAGGCTGTGGTTCCTGCCCCCATGCAGGTATAGTCCTTAAAACTGGGATCCTTCTAGGTGTCAGGGGTGGGACCTGGGACAGTTATCAGTTCCGTAGCCAAACTGTCTTATGGAATTTCAGCTTTTCCCAGTCTGCCTTCAGTTGTTTTCATTAATTTGCCATGAACTCAGCCATATATATATATATATATATATATATATATATATACATACATATATATATATAAAAGTAAAGTGAAGTTGCTCAGTCGTGTCCGACTCTTTGCGACCCCATGGACTGTAGCCTACTAGGTTCCACCATCCATGGGATTTTCCAGGCAAGAATACTGGAGTGGGTTGCCATTTCCTTCTCCAGGAGATATTCCAGATCCAGGGATTGAACCCGGGTCTCCCACATGGTAGGCACTGTAGGCAGACACTTTACAGTCTGAGCCACCAGGGAAGATCCATAACATATATATATATATATATATATATATATATATATATATATATATATACAGCTTAAATATGTATGTATGTATGTATATATATATATATATATATATATATATATATATACAGCTTAAATTTTCTCTAGCATTTGAGGTGTTCAGTAGCTAGTGAGATTTCTCTGTACAGAAATAGTGTCTTTGGAGAAATGTCTATCATGTGTGAAATGAGTCGCCAGTCCAGGTTCGATGCACTATACTGAATGCTTGGGGCTGGTGCACTGGGACGACCTAGAGGGAGGGTATGGGGAGGGAGGAGGGAGGAGGTTCAGGATGGGGAACACAGGTATACCTGTGGCGGATTCATTTCGATATTTGGCAAAACTAATACAATATTGTAAAGTTTAAAAATAAAATAAATTTAAAAATAAATAAATAAATAAAACTTCAAAAAAAAAAAAAAAAGTGTCTTACATGCCTTTATTTTAAATGGATAACCAACAGGGACCTACTATACAGCATAGGAAACACCTCCCAGTGTTAAGTGGCAGCCTGGATGGGAAGGGAGTTTGGGGAGGAATAGATATATGTGTATGTATAGCTGAGTCCCTTCACTGTTCACCTGGAAATATCACAACACTGTTTGTTAATCAGCTATACCCCAATACAAAGTAAAGTTAAAAATGTCAAAAAATAAAAGTTACCAGAAAAAAGAAATGGCATGTTAGAGAGGTATACATTGATTTTATTATGTTCAAATTTCCCTCCTAAAACACCATGCCCATATTCTAGTATAAAGGATGATATCTTTTCTTTCAGTCATTGTGCCTAATATTTTCTATTTGGTGGTTTCTTTTTAGATTATTATTATTATTTGGCTTCTTGTCTGTGAGCTAATTTGATTGTTTCTATTCTGTTGAATTCTTTTTACTATTCATAAGCTAATAAAAGCAAATAAGAGTAAAAAGAAAAGAAAAGAACACTAAATTTATAATCTTTCCTTGTTTATATATCACATTGAATTATTAGGCCATTTAAAAGTGAGTATATTTAGAAATTAAGAATTTGTGTGTCATAAACAAGAGGAAAAGATTTAAATCTGAGAGTATAATATACTTCTAAATTTGATGCTTGATAGATATTGTTTCTTTAATATATATATGCAGTGTTAATATTTATGAATATACCTGCTTCATAAATAAAGTATTAATATATATTACAATATTTAAGAAAATTTCACACCAATAATATTGCCCAACAACATTTAATTCACTTTGGAAAAGACAAAGTTTACATTAATATTTTATCATTTGGTAACTCATATTAAAATGTACACATTTAGTAATATATAAAACAATGTACACACAACTGTTTTTATTTCTTTTTTTAATTAATTTATTTTTAATTGAAGGATAATTGCTTTACAGAATTTTACTGTCTTCTGTCAAACCTCAACATGAATTGGCCATAGGTATACATGGACATGAGTTTGAGTGAACTCCAGGAGTTGGTGATGGACAGGGAGGCCTGGCGTGCTGCAGTTCATGGGGTCGCAAAGAGTTGGACACGAGTGAGCGACTGAACTGAACTGATACATATATCCCCTCCTGAAGCTCCCTCCAATCTCCCTCCTCATCCCATCCCTCTAGGTTGATACAGAGCCCTTGCTTGAGTTTCTGTATATACAAAACACTAAGCCAGTTGTTAAACAACTCTTATCCATTGCCTCTTCAGAATCAAATGTCAGAATGATGGAAATGGATTGAGAGGGTTATTGGAGAAAATGTTGGAGAAAGAAAAACATCTTATTTTATGAACAACATCTTATTTTAAAGAACATTGTATTTTATGTAAATAAAAACAGGAAACAAATCAGGAGTACTTATTACTAGATCATAGAAATTTGAAAATGATTAAAATAAATTAATGATTCTGTGATCACAAAGAACAAATCATAAGAGCATCTGACTAACACATTCTTTAGAGTTTAAACAAAGACCAAATAAATTATTAGAAAGATATATGTGAGTGCTATGGTACAAATTTTATCAACCATAACAATTCAATAACATAAATTATACCATTTCATTTTACAAGCAAAAGTACATGCTAATCAATTTACTATACATGAGAGAGAAGTGTGAGCTATTGGGTCTTTTTTCCATGTCTGCAATAAACTATATCATTCTTTTAGATATCTTTTACTAATTAGTTTAATTAAATTCCAAAATTGCTCTAATATCCTGCTTTTATCCTAAGCCAGTATCTTGATTAAGGATAATATAAGAAGTGTAAAAAGTTACCAAGAGAGCCTCTCTATTTCTAAACGGTGGTTCTCTATTCACTTTGTTCACTCTATGTATATGCTTTCCTTCCTCCCATAGCTGAAAAACACCATGCTTAACAGAGTGATATATAAAAGCTGATGCTTGTCCCAAGAAAGTTCAAAAGCATGAAGTTCAACTCCAAATATTAATGGCAAAGTCTCCATTTTTCCTTAAGCTCTCATTCCACATTTCTTTCAAGTATCATTTAAATCCAACTTTTATTTGAATAATTTCTGATTGTCAGTGTGAAAAATTCTGTATGTTGAAAATAAAAAGAAAAGTGTTTAAGAGTCGGACAAGACTGAGCAACATTACTTTCACTTTTTACTTTCATGCATTGGAGAAGGAAATGGCAACCCACTCCAGTGTTCTTGCCTGGAGAATCCCAGGGATGGGGGAGCCTGCTGGCTGCCGTCTATGTGGTCCCACAGAGTGTGACATGACTGAATTGACTTAGCAGCAGCAGCATATGTCTTTAAACACTTTTATGGAGAAAGATATGCTTATATCTGATACAGTTTCCAGTTGTCTTTTCAGTAGCTGAGAAAAATTCTGTCTACATCTCACTTTTTTAAAATCACTTTTGTGGTAAACAAATATGATGAGTGAGAGTGAAGTAATCAACTTCGGATGCTGGTGGCAATTAGATAGATCACACATATGGAATACACAAACTTGAATGTAACAGCCATTAAAGATGTCAAAACAAAAGCATAGTCATAAAAGTTAGTTATTTATATTGTCTCCTACAAGAATTCAGATGTACCAGCGATCAAATAAGTTCTCAAAAATTATAGTAATCACACCACAAAGGGGCTGATGTGACACGATAAACTAGAGAAGACTACTGTTACTCCAGTCTCATAAATCAGTCCAACCAAACTGCAGTTGATTCTTATTGTAGATGTGGTACAAGTTCTCTACTTCTCTGGTTTGATATTTGTAAATTAGGAGTGCTGAATTCAGAACTATTTCCATGGGAAATGTTACAGAGATTACATCTTGTTAAAGAATATAAAAGAACTTCCCGAATTTTTAATGCCTCTGTGTTCTGCTCTTGAGAGATTTGGAGGCTAATCTGATTTATATTATTCATTAACAAGTTGGAAGCCATGAGGTTGGTTATGGAGCAGCACTGAGTGAGATTTTCTTCCAAAAACAGTTTGTAGAGTTCATCCACTTTTTTTTCCATATAACTATTAAGCATAGAATTAGAAAGGGGCTGTTTATGAAACAACATACTTCTTTCTCGAATTTCATCCCCATTCAAAAGCTTTGAGGTAGGCAGTTTGTCTAGAGGTTCAATGATGGGAGAATGACCCAATGGTATATCTACTGAAAACAAAAGAGGACCACTAAAAACATCATCCCGTATGTGTTCCACAAAGCAGCCAGAATCATACATGTTACCTACATGGTCTCCTCCAATCTGTAGGTCAGGATAATTCTGGCAAATACTTGTACATGAATAAGATCTGTATAAATCTAATTGTTTTTCATCATGTTGCTCTCTCTTTGGAATGGGCAGTGCAGCAGACACATTCCCTGGAAAGGATGCACTCTTGCATTTTGCTACAGTTATCTCATCCACAGATTTTATTTTACTTGTATCATTACTTTTCTCTGTTAAACTTTCTTTCATGACCTTATTTTCATTTTCCATTTTATCAGGGGAATGTGAATTATCTTCTATATCTAAAAGTTGCTTTTTCCAAGTTTCCTTTTCATCATTTGAGGTTTTCTTACATGTAACTTGTTCTTTGTATAGGAGTTCAATTAGGAAGGATTCTCCAAGCATTTTAGTAGACAAGGTTTCTAATCAGAAGAATGCAATATATCCTGAAAATTAAAAAAAAAAAAACTCATTAAGGCAACATATTTTAAAATATTTAATGAAGATTTAACTGCTACATGAAAACACAAATAATTAAGGGAGACACTATTGCTCAAAGGATAGAGATTGGACCAGGGGTAAGGAGACTTGGCTTCCAATTCTGTCATTACCTATTTACTATCAGGTAATTTATTTACCATTCCTGGATATTGATTTTCCTGGTAAATGGTGATAATAATGTTCCCTAGAGTTTTTCACTGGGTTATTATCAGGATGTTATATGGTATACATGCAAATGTTTTAAAAGTACAAATTTCTAAAAATGTATATTTATTTTAATACATACTCAACTGTCAAGAATTATTTACTTTAAATTTATTAGTTAAAGTGCCTAACCCTTTATTTTCAAACAGTCTGCTTAAAACCAAGACAGTTTTAAGGAATTTGTCTTAACAGTGCTTTAATTAATATTACTTGAGTGATGTTGAAAACAATTACTATACCTCAGAATGTATTTGAGAGATAGATATTTATATACAGTTTGAATTTCTGCAAACTGTCTGATTTAAGCTATAAATATATCCATTTACTTTTTCAGTAATCTAAATACAAATAGGTTCGTCAAATTCACTACCATTCTTTTTTGTTTTTATTTTCTTTCCCTTTTCCCCTTCCTCCCTTTTGTTCTTTTCTTTTGGACCTAAATCTTATTTTCCAGAGCACTTATGCCAGTCTTTTGTATGATTATTTAGTGCAATTTTAAGACTCTGAGTTTTCCCTAAAAATGCTACAAGAGTTCAAAAGGAAAAAGCAGATTTGATTCAAGAAACAATTTTCCTTTAATAGCTCTGTAGTGTCTACTATAAATGTCTCCAGGAAACCTACTTATTCATATTTAAAACCTTTTATTGTAGAAAATAAAACAACACAAACTAAAATACATGAAAATTTAGACTTACCTTTTCTGAGTGTCAGGATACCTAAAGAAAGACTCAGTCTTCTGAGATTGCAACAGCCCAAACACAGGAATAGTCCCTTTTGTCTTGTTCTTTCTCAGCTCTTGCTATACCTCAGAATTATAACTGTAACCACACAAAATGAAATGGTTCCCCTTTCCATTCATACCCTAGGACTGAACCAACTAATAGAAAAATAGTGTGGGTTTATCACATATATGGTATGGTAATGATCACATACTAAAAGAGGATCTTGAAAGTACTGAATACAAGATGCAAATGACAGTGGGAAATGTTAACAGCAATAGCTCTCTTCTTTAAAGTGAAGATATAGACAAGAATATTTTAATGTTTTAAGTAGCAAAAAAGTAGTATGGTAACCAGCATATTTTGCAATAATGTATAATTAAAACAATAAAAGACAATGATTTACTTATTATACCTCTATTATATGAAATACCAAACTGAGGACTTTTAATGATGGAATGATAAAAAAATAAGTAATTACTATATAACAGTCATTCTAAATGCCTTTCTAAATCATGTGTGAATAAATGTCATTCTAAATCACACAAGGCTTAATTTAAAACAGAAACTATTGTCCCTTTTTTAGAGAGGAAACAAAGACAAAGCTAGTAAATACTGGAACTAAGATTTGCACCATGCAATTGGATTCAGAATCCATAATCTTAAATCACTAAACTGTATTGCCTTTATGTCTATTGATGGGATTCAAGTTGCAGAACCATATATACAGTGCACACACATAGTATATGCCAAACACTTTTCTAAATTAGTCACAATACTAATTTAATCCTCAAAACACTTCTGTTAAGCAGATATGTTAACTGTCACTGTACTTAAGAAGAGACTGAAGGACAGAAAAGTAAGATAAGATGTCCAATATCACACAGCTTTAAGTGGTAGAATCTGAGTTAGAACCCAGGCAGCCTGACTTCAAAGCCCATGTGCTTAATTTTCCTGCTATATATATATATATATATATATATATATATATATATATATATAATTGTGAAAAAGAATACAAACCGAACTGTTAATAGTAGTTTCCAGTGGGAGAGGGTTGGCAAGGAGAAGGTGAACTGGTAATTTTATCTTTTACTCCCTATACTTCCATATGGCTTTAATCATTATATTGATACAATGCCTATGTATTCATGTGTTATTTGCTTGATTAAAAATAACCCAAATACATAAGAGTACCAAAAAAAAAAATCTATGCTACTTTCTTTGAGTCTATTTTCTCAATCTCACAAGGGTCTAGCCCATTATTTAGAATGATTTTAAACACAATGCAAACTGCCAAAGTAGACTGTAAAACATGAATAATATTTCTACATAGTTGATACTTTCAGCTACAGTTATCAATATAGCTTTTGTTTTACAAATAATTATTTCAAAATAAGCATCACAAATAGCCTACAGAATAGGTTAATTATAGTTATATGAATCATATAAATCTCTTTTTTAGGTGGTCAAAGACATCTTCTTTTAAGAAATAGTGCATTAACATAGCTTGGAAGGGCAGGAATAGCAAATGAGAGAATGTTCCACAATTCCACACCAGAAAAATAATGAAAACAATTGTTGAAAAAATAGATTTTCTACCACTGCTATCACAAAAGAATATTAAAAGGAAATGGAGAAATTGTTTCTAATCTAAACTTTACTGGTTATACTCCATTTCTTTTGCCTTCAGTTCATTTCAATGGCTCAGTTGTGTCTGACGTTTTGTGACCCCATGGACATGGGTTTGGGTGGATTCCGGGGATTGGTGATGGACAGCATGCTGTGGTACACAGGGTCGCAAAGAGTCGGACACAACTGAGAGACTGAACTGAACTGGACTGCAGCACGCCAGGCCTCCCTGTCCATCACCAACTCCTGGAGCTTACTCAACTCATGTTCATCAAGTAGGTGATGCTATCCAACCAACTTATCCTCTGTCATCCCCTTCCCCTCCTGCCTTCAATCTTTCCCAGCATCAGGGTGTTTTCCAATGAGTCAGTTCTTCACATCAGTTGGCCAAAGTACTGGAGTTTCAGCTTCGGCATCAGCCGTTCCAATGAAAATTCAGGACTCATTTCCTTTACGATTGATTAGATGGATTTCCTTGCAGTACAAGGGACTCTCAGAGGTCTTCTCCAACACCACAGTTCAGCTTTCTTTATAGTCCAGCTCTCACATCCATACATGAAAACTGGTAAAACCACAGCTTTCACTAGATGGACCTTTGTTGACAAAGTAATGTCTCAGCTTTTTAATATGCTAAGTTGGTCATAATTTTTCTTCCAAGGAGCAAGTGTCTTTTAATTTCATGGCTGCAGTCACCATCTGCAGTGATTGTGGAGCCCCCCAAAATAAAGTGTCTCATTGTTTCCATTGTTTCCCCTCAATTTGCCGTGAAGTGATGGGACCAGATGCCATAATCTTAGTTGTCTGAATGTTGAGCTTTAAGCCAACTTTTTCAGTCTTCTCTTTCACTTTCATCAAGAGTCTATTTAGTTCTTCTTAACTTTCTGCCGTAAGGGTGGTGTCATATGCATATTTGAGGTTACTGATATTTTCCCCAAATACTTGCTTCCAGCTTGTGCTTCATCCAGCTCAGCATGTCTCATGATGTACTCTGCATATAAGTTAAATAAGCAGGGTGGCAATATACAGCCTTGATGTACTGCTTCCTTATTTGGAACGAGTCTATTGTTCCATGTCCAGTTCTAACTGTTGTTTCCTGACCTGCATAAAGGTTTCTCAGGAGGCAGGTAATGTGCTCTGGTATTCCCATCTCTTTCAGTATTTTCCACAGTTTGTGATGGTCCACACAGTCAAAGGCTTTGGCATAGTCAATAAAGCAGAAGAAGATGTTTTTCTGGTACTCTCTTGCTTTTTCAGTGATCCAATGGATGTTGGCAATTTGATCTCTTGTTCCTCTGCCTTTTCTAAATCCAGGTTGTACATCTGGAAGTTTAGGCTTCACATACTGTCGAAGCCTGGCTTAGAGAATTTTGAGCATTACTTTGCTAGCATGTGAGATGAGTGCAATTGTGCAATAATATGAGCATTCTTTGGCATTGCCTTTCTTTGGGATTGGAATGAAAACTGACCTTTTCCAGTCCTGTGGCCACTGTTGTTTTCCAAATTTGCTGGCATAGTGAGTGCAGCACTTTAACAGTGCTTTTAGGATTTGAAAGAGCTCAACTGGAATTCCATCACTACCTTTGTTCGTAGTGATGCTTCCTAAGGCCCACTTGACTTCACATTATGGGATGTCTGGCTCTAGGTGAGTGATCACACCATTGTGGTTATATGGGTCATAAATATCTTTTTTGTATAGTTGTGTGTATTCTTGCTACCTCTTCTTAATATCTTCTGCTTCTGTTAGGTCCATACCATTTCTGTCCTTTATTGTGCCCATCTTTCCATGAAATGTTCCCTTGGCATCTCCAATTTTCTTCAAGTGATCTCTAGTATTTTCTATTCTATTGTTTTCCTCTATTTCTTTTCATTGAGCATGGAGGAAGGTTTTTTTTTTATCTCTCCTTACTATTCTTTGGAGTCCTGCATTCAAATGGGTATATCTTTCCTTTTTCCTTTGCCTTTCACTTCTCTTCTTTTATCAGCTATTTGTAAGGCCTCCTCAGACAAAAAAAAAAAAAAAAAAGAAAGAAAATCCTTTTTGCATTTCTTTTTCTTGGGGATGATCTTGATTTCTGCCTCCTGTACAATGTCACAAACTTCTGTCCATAGTTCTTCTGGCGCTCTGTCTAAGAGATCTAATCCCTTGAATCTATTTGTCACTTCCACTGTATAATTCCTTTTCCTTACTCATTTCTATATCTGGCTGATCCACATTTTAGCAGTCTTCTGTTCTAAATATCTCTGCCTTTCACTACTGTCAATTCATTCTTGGATTATGCAGCTGTTTCCAAACTTGCCCCCTTTCAAATCCAGTTGACATGTTAGACTTATCCACCTTTCACACAAACCTGCTTAATCCTTCAATGGATTCTAATGGTTTAATAATAGGAATAGATATAATTTATTGAATGTCTAACATGTGAAAGATGCTTTTAAGCAACATCTGCACTTATTTAATCTCAGCAAATCTGTACATTATGATTTTATACACTTTAACAAAACAGAAAATAGCCTGGGAAATGCTAAAAAATAAAAATCTAACATGAAACTTTTTTAGCCTTCTTTCTTCCAGGTGCACTTTGAAGTTGCAATTACCATGTTGCTTCATGACTTTCATCTTACTTAAAATTCCTTCATTCTTGTAATTTCCTGGCAAATATATATCCTTAAGGTCAGTTTAGCACTCATTTTTTCAAATCCCTGAAGTGTCTTGACCCACCTACCCTATTTTAGACTTTTCTACACTGCTTTTACCTCATCTCATCAGTCACCACTCTCTTAGCTTCTTGAACGTAGATATTTATTATTATTATTTTTCATATTAATGTGGCTGTTTCCAAGCAGCATGCAAAGAATCTGGCATTTATTATCTTTGATAATAATTATTGTCTTGTCAGACCACTTTTACATACTCATTTACTCTTCACAGATGATGCTGTTAGGTAGACATGACCTTTCTCACTTTAACAATAGAGAAATTGAGGTGAAATAATTTATTTTATACGTAATAAGATCCATAGTTATGAAGCGGAATCCAGATTTGCCTAACACAGCTGGTGCTGAGGTTCTTTGCCACTTCTCTCTCAATTTTCATTACCCATTTTTGGAAAACCCCCCAAATCTTGTAAATGTTATTCTGATCTTCAACTACTGGAAAAGATCAAAACTCAAGAATAAAAGCTGGGATAGTGAGCTATGAAGTTATTGAAGGGAAAACAGACATTAAAGTGTGGGGTCATCTTTTTGCAGGGAGAAAGGAAGTCCTAGGAGTGTCAGAGACTACAAACCAAAAACACTCAACTCCAGGAAGGAAGGTGTGCCATGCAAAGCATATCCTCTAGTAGGGGGAGGGACTGGAGAGGGAAAGAAGGTACCTCCCTGGCCTAAGAGAAAAGATAAAAAATAGGTTGTTGTGGTGGTCCAGTCCCATACAGGTAAGCACTGGCACCATTTGCTTTGTTCCTACAAACCTAAGCAGCATGAGTTCTAATATGTCTGTTTTGTTCACACATCACTTTGTGTTTTGCCCATTTTCTCCCTCAGGTGTCTTGACACTTCATTTGTGGCCACTTTTGTCAAGTATGAAAGCTAACACTCACCACCATTCCCAAGCAAGGAAGTGGGAGAAGAGACAGCAGGAATGCAGAGTCCTTCAGTTCTTCCTGCCACTCTTTCCCTGGGCTGCAGAGATAAGGAGAGGAAAGAACCCTTAACTAGAGTTTGTTCTCCCAGACAGTTTAGCCCCTCCCACCAGGCCGGTGATGACTATAACCTGTTAGTCACCAGATGCCCAGAGTTCCCAGAATGGGTGAGCTCTTGCTCCATGAGGGCACTTATTTCCCAGCCAATCTGAGCACAGGGTCCCTGGCCCTTAGCAACGTCCCTGAGAAGGGCTGGGCCTTTGGACACAGCATCTAGCGTTGCTGAGCTGGAATCATCAGGCTGGCTGTGTTACTTCTACAAAACAGCTTCAGAGTAGAAACAATAATCTCCAGTAAAATCTATTATACCAGCATGTCAGGCTCTAGGGAGATGAGTGGAAAGAAAAAAAAACCCCAGCAGGCAGAAAATACTGAAGACATTCCAGTTGGGAACTTCAGGATTGTGCTAAGACATTATTATCTCCTCCCTGCTTTTCATTGTTCAGCTCCTCCTCACTAGGTTTTCAGGGTGCCAGGTGCAGATGAGAACAGGGAATGTGGTTAACACCTTCACCCAGGTTGTGTTCTAAGAACTGATTGATCTGGGAGGTTTCTGTGTTCTGAGCTCATCTTAAGGGTTTCCAATAATGTTATTGATGTTTCAAATGGAAGAAATAAAGAACTTTGTTTAGAACGAGAGGGGGGAAATGCCATTGAGTGAATGGCCAGAATCTTTAGAGAAGCCTGCTGCTAAGTCACTTCAGTCGTGTCCGACTCTGTGCGACCCCATAGATGGCAGCCCACCAGGCTCCCCCGTCCCTGAGATTCTCCAGGCAAGAACACTGGACTGGGTTGTCATTTCCTTCTCCAATGCATGAAAGTGAAAAGTGAAAGTGAAGTTGCTCAGTCGTGTCTGACTCTTAGCGACCCCATGGAGTGCAGCCCACGAGGCTCCTTTGTCCATGGGATTTTCCAGGCAAGAGTACTGGAGCGGGGTGCCAAGAGTAAGCCTGGGCAACCCCAAAAAGACAAACTGATTAGTTTCAAAGTAGAACGTGTATTTACATAAATCAGACGTTTCTTAGCTTAATTGAAGTTTAGATGAATTCTTTTTAACCAAGATGTAGGAAGTACTATAGAACGGTGCTCTCCAACAGCAATATATTTTGAGCCACATACATAATTTTAAGTGCCTACTTTTTTAAAAAAGAGGTGAGATTGGTTACATATGGTTGACAAACATTCATCAAACTCCTGCTCTGTGTCAGATACTATGATACACGCTAGGAAAGAGATTTGGTCTCAGCCTAGAAAGAGTGCATTGCTTTCATAAAACTTCATCAGGTAGATTCGGAGAAGGCAATGGCACCCCACTCCAGTACTCTTGCCTGGAAAATCCATGGATGGAGGAGCCTGGTAGGCTGCAGTCCATGGGGTCGCTAAAAGTCAGACACGACTGAGCAACTTCATTTTCACTTTCTACTTTCATGCATTGGAGAAGGAAATTGCAACCCACTCAGTGTTCTTGCCAGGGACGGGAAAGCCTGGTGGGCTGCCGTCTATGGGGTCGCACAGAGTCGGACACGACTGAAGCGACTTAGCAGCAGCAGCAGCAGCATGTAGAGTAGGGATTTATTTCACCTGGATACTAAGAAACAATGGGTTTCCCTGGTCATTCAGTTGGTAAAGAATCTTCTCCTGCAATTCAGGAGACTGGGGTTCAGTCCTTGAGTCAGGAAGATCCCCTGGAGAAGAGAATGGCAACCCACTCCAGTATTCTTTCCTGGAGAATTCCATGGAAAGTGGAGCCTGGCAGGCTACTGTTCATGGGATCGCAAAGAGTCAGCCACGACTGAGCGACTAACACTTAACTAAGAAACAATAACAAAAAGTAGTTTAAAAAAGAAAATTATGGGCCATTTGATTATGTGTGTGTGTGGTTTTTTTTTTTTTTTTTAACATTGTGAATCATGTTATTGGATATGGTACTGAGTAAGAGGGAGTGATTTTCAATCAGTAGGGACTACAGTGGATACAGTAGAAGTCTCACCCAAGTGTTGATCTGTGTAGCTCAAACTGTAACATAAAAATCTGGAAGATGTATTAAAATATTCCTGAGACCCACTCCCAGAAATTCTGACTGTAGTTTTCAGATGAGGTAAGCAGATACTGCTAGCCTTATGAACCACACTCAGACTAGCATTGGTATAAGCAACTGTTCTCTTAATGGTTTCCTCTGAAAAGGTTTTGAAAAACCACTATAGAAATTTGACTTAGTCACATGCATCATGCTTTTGCAATTTTGAAAACGAATGAGCCTGAGAAAGTGAAAATGCTGCATTTTAAATGTCAGAAATTTCTCAGTGGTTGGAAATAAGCATCGTTTTCTAGGCATGACTAGATAACATTTTCAAGTCACCAAACAAAAAAATCCTATTTGAATAAGCTGGAGTTTGTGCATGTCAAAACGCTTTCACATAAGTTTTCTAATTCTATTCATCACAGGTTTTATTCCAAGACTATCATATGAAAATGTAGAAACTTCAAAGTTTAAAATTTATGTTACAGCTATTAACAAAAAGTTGTAGTTATAAAACAGTTTTAAAAGATAACCAACTATTGCAGTTTTACTTTAGAGGTAATCTGTATTTCAGGGGAAAAGACAATGGGGGAAATACGGTATAGTAACAGATGACAAAGTGAAGAGGAACTAAAAAGCCTCTTGATGAAAGTGAAAGTGGAGAGTGAAAAAGTTGGCTTAAAGCTCAACATTCAGAAAACGAAGATCATGGCATCTGGTCCCATCACTTCATGGGAAATAGATGGGGAAACAGTGGAAACAGTGTCAGACTGTATTTTGGGGGGCTCCAAAATCACTGCAGATGGTGACTGCAGCCATGATATTAAAAGACGCTTACTTCTTGGAAGGAAAGTTATGTCCAACCTAGATAGCATATTGAAAAGCAGAGACATTACTTTGCCAATAAAGGTCCGTCTAGTCAAGGCTATGGTTTTTCCTGTGGTCATATATGGATGTGAGAGTTGGACTGTAAAGAAGGCTGAGCACCAAAGAATTTATGTTTTTGAACTGTGGTGTTGGAGAAGACACTGGCGAGTCCCTTGGACTGCAAGGAGATCCAACCAGTCCATTCTGAAGGAGATCAGCCCTGGGATTTCTTTGGAAGAAATGATGCTAAAGCTGAAACTCCAGTACTTTGGCCACCTCATGCGAAGAGTTGACTCATTGGAAACGACTCTGATGCTGGGAGGGATTGGGGGTAGGAGGAGAAGGGGACGACAGAGGATGAGATGGCTGGATGGCATCACTGACTCGATGGATGTGAGTCTGGGTGAACTCCGGGAGTTGGTGATGGGCAGGGACGCCTGGCGTGCTGCGATTCATGGGGTTCCAAAGAGTCGGGCATGACTGAGCGACTGAACTGAACTGAGGGAGTATTCTAATTTCATTATTTTACACAGAGCTGTACCATTTTCCCAGCATAACTTATTGAAGAGGCTGTCTTTTCTCCATTGTATATTTGTGACTCCTTTGTCAAAGATAACATGTCAATAGGTGTGTGGATTTATCTCTGCAGTTTCTATCTTGTTCAATTGATCTATATTTCTAGTATTGTGCCATTACCTTACTTTCTTGATGATTGCAGCTTTGTAGTATAGTCGTAAGTCAGGAAGGTTGATTCTTCCAACTCCATTCTTCTTTCTCAAAACTGCTATTTGGGGCTTTGTGTCTCCATACAAATTGCAAATTTTTTTCTTCTAGTTCTTTGGAAAATATTTGATAGGGATTGCATTGGGTCTGTAGATTGCTTTGGATAGTACAGTCATTTTCACAATATTTATTTTTCCATCCAAAAACATGGTGTATCTCTCCAGCTGTTTGTGTCATCTTTGATTTCTTTCATCAGTGTCTTTTAGTTTTCTGCATACAGGTCTTTTGTCTCTTTGGGTAGGTTTATTCCTAGGCATCATACTTTTTGTTGTGATAATAAATGGCATTATTGCCTTAATTTCTTTTTCTGATTTTTTGTTGTTAGTGTATAGAAATGCAAGGGATTTGTCTATTAATTTTGTATTTGTGATTTTACTAAATTCAATGATTAGCCCTAGTAATTTTCTGATATTATCTTTAGGGTTTTCTATGTATATTATCATGTCATCTGCAAACAGTGAGAGTTTCACTTCTTCTTTTACAGTATGGATTATTTTTATTTCTTTTCCTTCTCTGACTGCTGTGGCTAGGGCTTCCAAAACTATATTGAATAATAGTGGTGACAGTTGGCACCCTTGTCTTGTTCCTGATCTTAGAGGAAATGGTTTCAATTTTTCACCATTGACAGTAATGTTTGCTGTGAGTTTGTTGTACCTTTATTATGTACCTTTACTATAGAAGTTAGACTCCTTCTATGCTGATTTTCTGAGAGTTTTTATTGCATATGGGTGTTCAACTGTGTTGAAAAATTAGTTAATATGATGTATCACATTGATTGATTTGCATATATGGAAGAATCCTTACATCCCTGGAATAAACCCCACTTGATCATGGTGTTTGATCCTTTTAATGTGTTGTTGATTCTGTTTGCTAGACTTTGTTGAGAATTTTTACATCTATGTTCATCAGTGATATTGGCTTGTAATTTTCTTTTTTGTGTGATATCTTTGTCTGGTTTTGGTATCAGGGTGAAACAGGATAGGTGTTAGCTCTTCTCTAAATGTTTGGCAGAATTTGCCTGTGAAGCCATCTGTTGGAAGACTTTTTATCACAGTTTTGATTTCAGTACTTGTGATTAGTCTGTTCATATTTTTTATTTCTTCCTGGTTGAATCTTGGAGGTTTGTACCTTTCTAAGAATTTATCCATTTCTTCCAGGCTGTCCATTTTTATTGGCATATAGTTGCTAACAATAGCCTCTCATGACAAATGCATTCTAAAGGATCTATATTGTTTATTCCCTTCTTTCATATTTTTTCTTTTTGATATCTTATTTTACATCATCATTTTTATCCCTTAATAGTTCATTGTAGTTATAGTTGCTTTTACAATTTCTTTGAATTTTAATCTATATATTGGCTAGTTTAGGTGTTTTTCATTTTTTACTATATTTTTCTTTCCTAGTGGGATTTTTCCCTTTCCTGTGAATTCTTAATTCTTTTCATTGAGAGAGACCCTTCAACATTTCTTTAAGGATAGGTTTAGTATTGATTAATTATTTTAGTCTTTGATTGTCTGGGAAGTTCTTTTTCTATTTTTCTTTTAATAATTTTATTTATTTATCTATTTTTGGCTATGCTAGGTCTTCATTGCTGCTCTGGCTTTCTCTAGTTTCAGAGAGCATGGCCTATTCTCCAGTTTCAGTGCTCAAGTTTCTCACTGGAGTGGCTTCTCCTGTTGTGGAGCATGGGCTCCAGGGTGTGAAGACTTCAGTAGTTGTGACTCCCAGGCTCCAGAGCATAGGCCCAATAGTTGTGACACATGGGCTTAGTTGCTCCGAGGCATGTGGGATCTTCCCCGATCAGAGATTGAACCTGTGTCTCCTGAATTGGCAGGCAGATTCTTTACCACTGAGCCACCAGGGAAGCCCTCTTTTTCTATTCTAAATGATAATCTTTCTGGGTAGAATATCCGAGGTTGCAGGTTTTTCCCTTCCAACACTTTGAATATATTAAATATCATGCCACTCCTTCTAGTCTGCAAAGTTTCTGCTATAAAATTAATTAGCTGATAGTTTTATGGGATTCCCTTGTAACTGATTGTGTTTCTCTTGCTTCTTTTAGAATTATCTTTTTTATCTTTGTCATTTTAACTGTGACATATCTTGGTATGGGATTCTTTGGCTTCATCTTATTTGGGGACTTTTGTGCTTCCTGTACCTGAATATCTGTTCCTTTCTTCAGATTTGGGAAGTTTTCATCCATATTACTCCATATAAGTTTTTGACACCCCTCTCTCTCTCTTCTACCTCTGGTACCCCTATACTGTGAATATTAAAGTGCTTAATGTTATATCAGAAGTCTCTTTGATTGCTTTCATTTTTAAAACATTAGTTTTTCTTTCTGCTGCTCTGAGTGCGTGATTTCCATCATTCTATCTTCCAGATTACTTTTTCATTTTTCTGTATCTCTTTATCTAGTATTCATTCATTGTAGGGTAATTTTTATATCAGGTATTGAAATACTTATTTTTGATTGGGTATATTTTAGTTTTTAGTTCCTTGTTTAAATATTCAGTGTTTGGATCAATTTTTTTTTGTAATTGATTTAACACTTCTATTATCAATATTTTGAATGCTCTATCTGGTAAATTCTTTATTTTGTTTCATTATTTATTTTTTCAGTGTTTTGCCTTGCTTTCAATTGAGAGTAGTTCTCTGCCTCTTCACTTTGCTTAACTTCTTTTTCTCTGTGAATTTAAGTCAAATGGTTACATATTGTATTCTTTGTCTGTTTTTATGTTGGAGTGCCTCAAAAATATTATACCATTAAAAGCTGTTCCTCTTCTATAGCATAATGGACAGGGAAAATAAAACATAAAACATTGAGATCAGTTGAACTCTTCCTTTCTATATCTTTGTCTATCTAGGTGAAGCAGAGACAGGAAGAAGTGACCAGAATTTTAGATACTTACAAAATAAAGTATGTATTAATAAATATTTCTGTCAGTTTGAAAGTACTTCAAGAAATGAGGATGAAGATTTCCACCCTTAAGGCTCTACCACCTCAGATATTCAAAGACTGAGAATATTGTGGAGTAAGAATAAATGCCCATGTTTGTTTTATTTTGACTTCATATTTTAAGGCCATTTATATGAGGAAATAAAATATTCATGGGGTAAGAAGTACAGGTATATCCATTTTTGGAATGACTTAATTATGTCCCTGAAGATAAGGAAATCTGTATTTTATTATGAAAACATCACAAAAGGAAATTTTATCATGAACCATGTTTTGGGATACTTATCTGGTATTTTTCATCATACATTACAGTATAAAATGACTGATCCTCTGAGGAAATTTTTTTTCTCTAACTTAGCTGGCAGCAGTTTGTAGAGGCCCAGGTAAGATAATTAGCAAACTTACCTAGATACTTGAGTTTAACAACTTCATACTGGAAATTATCAGTATTGATATTATAACTTTATTTTATTTTATTTATTCATTTTTTTTAGGATTTTGAAATACTTCACAAGGCAAAGGAGAGCAGAGAGATTCTGAAATTTCTGAAGATAGAATTAATGGTCAGCAATAACAAAATATACTTAGCAAGGTGGATCTACATATACTCCCATATACATCAGTTGCTTTTATTTATAATAGAGTTAAACTTTCATTAAAGTTAATCACTACCTAGACTAAGTTGTAATCACTAACATATGAGGCTTTCTTTTTTTTTTTTTCATATGAGACTTTCTATTTCCATTATGCATTAAAATCTCTCTATTACACTGTAAGCATTTTATTAATGTGGAACTGTATAAAAAGAAGAATATTGTTTAATATCAACACCAGACTCTTCTTTTAAATCATTAGTAGCTGTCAATTCATAGTCATGAAATAGACTTTTAGTGCAATTTTTAATTTACTTTTAGTAAACGTTTATCAATACATTTAACAAAAGCCTATATACTGTACTGGGGCTGTTCAAAAGGATGAAAGTAAAAAAAGATCACTGGGCTCCATTCCAAATCCTCCCAGATGGAAATAGGGAGGAAATAAGAATTTGTATTTTTAACAAACCCCCCAGGTGACTTTTATTTTTTTCTTTTTGGTATACTAAAGTCTGGGAACCAGTACCAAAGAATAAAAAAATGTTAGGTCATCCCTCCACCTCTGCTATAAAATGGTAGTCTTCTTCCAAATCTGTTTCTCCTCCTGTGGTTTCCATCTTGTTGAATGGCACCTCCCTTCACTCAAACCCTAACTCTAAATCCTGAGACTCACTGTTAATATCACCCAATCCCTCACTTCTGTATGCCATAAATTACCAAACTCTAGATGTACTAGTTTTAATATCTCAGCTACTCCTCCAGCTCTCCAGCTATTGCCCTTTTTCCTGTCCTCATCATTCTTGCAAATATTTTAACTGCTTGCTTCCAGTTTTACTATTCTAATATCTGCCCTTTGCAGTGGTGCTAAGTCAAGACTTTTCAACCTTGACTGAACATTGGAATCACCTGAGAAATTTTAAAAACTGTCTGGATCACATTTTTAATGATTTTAATGTGCACCTCGAGTTGTGAACAATAGAATTAGATCTTTCAAAACATAAATTTAATCAAATATATGTAGCTGCGGCAAAAAGTTTCTCACAGTGTGGTATAAGAAAACCACAGCCCTCAGAATCATCTGCACAACTTAATAAACATGTGGATTCCTGGACCTTTCCCTAGACCTCTAAAACTGAGCAAAGATATTTGAATTTTACATGAGCAGCTTTAGATTATGTACTAATTTTTGAGAAGTTTTTATCTATAGGTTAAAAATTTAAACTCCATATTCATTCTGTGAAACAAATTTCTGTAGATCATTCTTTTCACGCTTTTTAGTTACATCCAACTATCTTCCCCATTAACCTTCCTTACCTATTTATAGTTTCCTAGATGTACCAGTTTTGCATTATCTTGCCTTTTTTTTACACATTTGCAAGCCCATATAATACCTATTTTTATCACAGCACTAATAACAGTTTAGAACTACTGTCTTCTTTGAAAGTCATAATTGTAAGTACTTCTTCAGTGTTCACTATGTTCCAGACATAGTGTCTGTTCGACAGTGCTGTATATGAGTTTACCTACATAGAGTGTTTACAACCCTGTGAGATAGGTGCTATAATCATACCTATTTTATGAATGAGGAAAATGAATTGCCAGTAGAAACTTTCAAAAAGCTACAGAGTTAATAAGTGATAAATCTAGATTTTTGACCCATTACATAGGTGAGGTAAAAGGCCCTATTTTAATGGAGAAGAAGAGGATCTAAAAGGAAAGAAAGCAGCAAAAAGTGTGTCCGTAGTGTGTGTCCCTATAAAAGAAGTCTCACATATTGGCCCTCCTTATGGTCAAAATTCCGAGAGAGGTGGGAAATAGAGTCCTTAAAAATCCCACCTAGGTTTAGGGGAACCACAAAACAGAAAAGAGTGGTACCTCTTGTTTCTAAAGTCAAGCCAGAGCCTCTCATTGCATCACAACTGAGAAATTGAAATTCTTAGGCAAGGGTCTAGGATAATGGGGCTGAGGGCAGCCTGGTAAACCCTTACTCCTCCATTACAGTGAATGAAAGAACATCCCAAACTTTCCCATGCCTTTTAAGGGAAAAAACAAAGACCAACCAAGTGAAAACAATAAAGGCTTATTTAATCAGATATTGCTATAATAAGTAGTCACCATCACTTACATTTTTCAAAAGCTCAAAGGCAAGCAAAGGAGTAGGAAATCTTTATAATGGAAAAAAATGAAGGCTTCAGATATGCTCTGATTGGAAACTGTTGGCAAGGGGAAACTGAAAGCAGACTAACTAGAAGCAGGGCATATTAGGTTTAATCTGTTAGGGAAGCATGTTTTGTTTCTGTCACTTAGTCCTAATTTGTAAGCAGAACCAAAAATTAAGGAAGCTGGCAGTTGTTGATTGTGTTCTGGCTGTTTTGAACTTATTGCTACAGGAGGTTGTTTGACTTCCTGCTCAGTTTACTGCAAAGGTTGTGGTTTGGCTTCCTGAGTTAGTTGTTGCAGGTTATGGGTTTGACTTCTGTTTTCATATAAGAACTGGCCTTTGTCTATTTGTGTATTCAGTTTCACATTCCATTATAAGAGAGGATCAAAGATGGTTGAGGGTGAGCCCGCAGATATAGAAACCTTAAAGTTCATGAAATGGATGATGGGAGACTTTTATGAACCTGGTGATCAGAGAATAAAGGGAGATAGATATATCATTGACAATTTAAAATCAGCTTTTCCTTTAAAATAGAGAAAATGCCTATCATATGAAAACATTTTGCCCCTTTTAATCCCTTATTCCCCAGAGAATAAGAAAACTCAGGATGATTGACATCCAGCATAACAACATTAACATGAGCTGCCCAAAGGACTATTAATCTGGGGAATATAAAAAGTTTACTGACTTTGCAGATATAACACCCTGACAGTCATCCACTGAGAAGGCATTTTTATCATCTCCCCTTCAAAATTCCCTGTAATGGATTGAATGGTAGCCTCTGAAAAGATATGTCCACATCCTAATTCTTAGAATTTATTAATACTAGCTTATTTAGAAAAGGGGTTTTTGCAAATGTCAGAATCTTAACATGAGGAAATCACCCTGAATTATCCATGTGGGTCCTAAATGTAATGACAATAGTCCTTATTAGAGTGATATTATAGAAAGAAGAGAAGCCACCATGACCTCTGAGATAGAGATTGGAGTGATGTGACCTCTTGCCAAAGAATGTCTGGAAACAATTGAAGCTGAAAGAGGCAAAGAATGGTTTCTCCCCAAGAGACTCCAGAGGGAATGCAAACCTACTAACACGTTTATTTCAAACTTCTGACCTCAGGGTTGTGAGAAATTAAATATCTACTATTTTAAGCCATTCATTTTGTGGTAATTTGTTATGGAAGTCAAAGGAAACTCATATTATGCCCCATGTGCAATTTCCCAAAATTAAGACAAAAGAGAATAAAAACTTCTAGGGACGTGAGTAAAGTCAAAAGAGGAAAAGGTTTCCCATTATACCATTAGAGGATGAACACAGGGCTGCCCCTAAATTCACAGTATAAATGAAAAAGCTAGTAGAATAAAGCAAGAGTCATTCCCAAGTCTCAAGTAACCTTTATAAATTCTGCAATGCAGATAGTTTGAAAAGGAAAGTGGCTACATAATGAAAATAACATAGTTGTATGATACCAGCATTTCTGAAAAATGAAATAAAACACAAGAAAATACTATAGTATATATTTTTTAATAGTTTTAAACTCAGAACTCACTCAGGATAGAAAAGCAGTGAGCACTGCTTCAAAACTTTTCAAGGTGAATTAACCCACCTGGGGCAAAAATTATAATTAAGATATAGAATACATTGCCTAAAGCTTGAGAGGAATACCTGAAGAATGAGTTTCTTTGGGGAATTAGGTCATTCAAATGTACCCATGTATACTAGTGTATTTAGAAAGTCAAACAATGTCAAGGACAAACATGAAAAAGTATACTGTTCATTGATTGGGAAGAATTAATATTGTTAAAATGATCATACTACTAAAGGCAATCTACAGGTTCAATGCAATCCCTATCAAAACAGGCAATTTTCACAGAACTAGAACAAAAAATACTAAAATATCTATGGAAATGAAAAGGCCCAAATAGCTGAACCAATTTTGAGAAAGAGAAACAGAGCTGGAAGAATCACACTCTCTGACTTCAGACTAAAAATACAAAGCTATAGTAATCAAAACATTATGGTACTGGCACAAAAATAGACACATGAATCAACAGAACAGAACAGATAGCCCAAAATAAACCCATACACTTATAGTTAATTGATCTACAACAAAGGAAGCAGATTATACAATGGAGAAAAGACAGACTCTTCAATAAGTGGTATTGTGAAAACTGGACAGCTACCTGTAAAAGAATGAAATTAGAACATTTCTCACACTATATACAAAAATAAACTCAAATGCATTAAAGACATAAACATTATATCAGAAACCATTAAACTCTTAGAGGGAAACATATGCAGAACACTCTTTGACATAAAACGTAGTAATTTTTTTGGATCTATCTATCTAAAGCTAAGGAAATGAAATGAGAAATAAACAAAGGGGACTTAATTAAACTTAAAATCTTTTGCCCAGGAAAGGAATCCATTGATAAAATGAAAAGAAAATTTACTGAATAGGAGAAAATATTTATTAATGACATGACCAATAATGGATTAATGTCCAAAATATATAAACAGTTCATACAAGTAAACTTCAAAAAAAATAACAATAGCAACCCAATAAAAAACCGGGAAAAAGATCTAAATAGATATTTTTCAAAGATGCCATACATATGGACAAAAAGCACATGAAAAGAGGCTCAACATCGTGAATTATAAGAGAAATGGAAATAAAACCAAACAAAATGAGATACTACCTCACACTGTCAGACTGGTTGTCATCGAAAAGACCACAAAATTTTTGGTGAGGATGTGGGGACAGGGAACTCTCGTACACTGTTAATTGTTAAGTGGTGCTGCTGCTATGGAAAATAGTATGGAGATTCCTACAGAAACTAAAAAGAGAACTAACACATGACCCTTTGTCTGTGTAGGTCATGATGAACCACACCTTACCTATTTCCTGAGAAACCTATATAAGGGTCAAGAAACAACAGTTAGAATTGGACATGGAAAAACTGAGTGGTTCAAAATTGGGAAAAAGTACAAGGCTGTGTATTGTCACCCTGCTTATTTAACTTATAAGCAGAGTGTGTGTGTGTGTGCTCGGTCACTCAATCATGTCCTACTTTTTATGACTCCCTGGACTGTAGCCCACCAAGTTCCTCTCTCCATGAGATTTCCCAGGTAAGAATACTAGAATGGGCTGCCATTGTCTACTCCAAGGAATCTTTCTGACACAGGGATTGTATCCACGTCTCTTGCATCTCCTGCTTTGGCAGATGGATTCTTTACCAGTGTGCCACCTAGGAAGCCCTATATGCAGAATACATCATGCAAAATGCTGGGCTGGATGAATCACAAGCTGGAATCAAAATTGCTGGAAGAAATACCAACAACCTCAGATATACAGATGATACCACTCTAATGGCAGAAAGTGAAGAGGAACTAAAGAGCCTTTTGATATGGGTGAAAGTGGAGATTGAAAAAATTGGCTTGAAAGTCCACATTAAAAATTAAAATTATGGCATCTGGTCCCATCACTTCATGGCAAATGGAAGAGGAAAAAGTGGAAGCATGGACAAATTTTATTTTCTTGGGCTCCAAAATCACTGTGGATGGTGACTCCAGCCATGCAATCAAAAGACATTTGCTCTTTGGAAGGAAAGCTATTGCAAACCTAGACAGTATATTAAAGAGCAGAGACATCACTTTGCCAACAAACGTCCATGTAGTCAAAGCTATGGTTTTTCCAGTATTCATGTATGGATGTGAGAGCTGAACCACAAAGTCTGAGTGCTGGAGAACTGATACTTTCAAATCATGGTGCCAGAGAAGACTCTTGAGAGTCCCTTGGGCTGCAATGAGATCAAACCAGTCAATCCTAAAGCAAATCAGTCCTGAATATTCATTGGAAGGGTTATTTGCTGAAGTTGAAGCCTCAATACATTGGCTACCTGATGTAAAGAGCCAACTCATTGGAAAAGACCCTGAGGCTGGAAAAGATTGAAGGCAAAAGGAGAAGGGGGTAGCAGAGGATGAGATGGTTAGATAGCATCATGGACTCAATGCACATGAATTCTGAGAAACTCCAAGAGATAGTGGAGGATATAGGAGCCTGGTGTGCTACAGTCCATGGGGTTGTGAAGAGTCAAACACGACTTAGTGACTGAACACATGACACAGCAATATCACTTCTGAGTATACATCCAACACACACACACACACACACACACACACACACACACACACAAAATCACCCATTCAAAAAGATACATGCACTCCAGTGTTCATAACAGCATTATTTATGATTGCTGATATAGGGAAGCAAGTTGTGTCTATCAACAGAGAAATATATATATATATATAAAATTACTCAGCCATGGACTTCCTCAGTAGCTCAGCTGGTAAAGAATCCACCTGCAATGCAAGAATTCAGGAGACCCCAGTCCGATTCTAGGGTCAAAATTCCTGGGTCAGGAAGGTCCACTGGAGAAGGGATAGGCTACCCACTCCAGTATTCTTGGGCTTCCCTGGTGACTCAGATGATAAAGAATCCTCATGCAATGTGGGAAACCTGGGTTCGATCCCTGTGTTGGGAATATCCCCTGGAGAAGGGAAAGGCTACCCACTCAAGTATTCTGGCCTGGAGAATTCCATGGACTGTATAGTCTATGGGGTTGCAAAGAGTTGGACACGGCTGAGCAACTTTCACTTTCATTTTTCATTACTCAGCCATAAAAAGAATGAAATTTTTCCATTTGCAACAAGCACCATGGATGGATTTAAAGCACATTATGCTAAATGAAATGTCAGACAAAGACAGACAGATACTCTTTGACATCACTTGTATATGGAATATTTAAAAAAATGAAACAAACCAATGAATATAACAAAACAGAAACAGACTTATGGATAGAGAACAAATTAGTGGTTACCAATTGGGAGAGGGGAAATGAGGAGAAATTTTGGAGTAGGGGATTAAAAGGTACAGACTGTAATGTATAAAATAAATAAAGTATGAGGATAAATTGCATAACAAGAAATATAACCAATATTTCATAATACCTATAAATGCAGTATAACCTTTAAAATTGTGAATCACTATATTCTACACCTGTAGCTTACATAGGTTTTGTTCATTGACTATATCTCAATTAAAAAAATTAAAAGCAGCAAGAAAATTTTAAAAATAAAAACACCTTTGCCAGATAAACAAATGCTGAGGGCATTTGTTACCAATGGACCCAGTAGAGCTACCACACAAGAAATGTTGAAAAGATTCATTTAGGATAAAATGAAAGGGCACTAAACAATAATTCAAAGACATAAAAAGATATATAGAATTACAGTATTGGTAACCACACAAATAAATATAAATTCCAGTTTTATTTTATTTTTGTTTGTAACTCTTTTTTTAATTCCTATATGAATTAAAAGATAATGCATAAAAACAATAAATCTGCATTATTGGTTACATAATGTATAAAGATGGATTTGTGATAAAAACAAAAGTTTTTGGAAAAATACACATGAGTAAAATTTTTATATATTGTTTTAGACAAGATTGTATCAATTAGAAATATAACATTATAAATTTAGAATATTAATTGCAATTTCTGTGATAACCACAAAGAAAATATATTTAAAATATACACAAATAGAAATAAGAAGGGAGTCAAAACTCTCTACAGAAATAAGCTACAGAAAAAAACTAAATACAAATGATGGCAGTAATGGGAGAGATGAAGGACAGAAATGGTGTCATATCAAAACAAATACAAAATAACAGGCACTGCTATTTATTAGTAATTGCTTCAAATGTAACTTCAACTAAAAGGTGTATATTGAAATATGGATTTAATAACATGGTCTAACTATATGCTGTCTATAAGAAACTCACTTTATATCCCCAAACACAAACAGGTTAAAGCTGAAACGATGAGGGGTCCTCATTAGGAGGTCCTAAGTTGGTGGAGGAATGACAGAGGGAGATCACTTTCTCCCCTACAAATTCATTGAAAGAATATTTGAACCCTGAGCAAATTCCACAAAACAACTTCTGAATGCTGGTAGAGGACATCAGGCATCCAGAAAGGCAGCCCATTGTCTTCGAAAGGAGGTAGGACAAAATATAAAAGGTAAAAAGAAACACAAAAGAGATAGGGATGGAGATCTGGCCTGGTAAGGGAGTTTTAAAGAGGAGAAGTTTCCAAGCACCAGGAAACACTCTCACCAGTGGGTCTGTGGGGAGTTTTGGAATCTCAGAGGGCAACATAATGGGGAGAAAATATAAATAAATAAATAAATAAAACCCTCAGATTATGTGCCTAACAGCAACTCCTAGCTCTCCCATCCACCACCAGCAAGCAGGGGCTGAACAGGGAGGCGCAGGCTGCATTGCTTAGGGTAACGACTGGGCTTGAATGCCCTGAGGGCAATCAGAGGGAACTAATGTGAAATAGCAACCCAAACTGTGGGATAGCCAGAGAAAGAGAGAGAAAAAAGAGAGAGAAAGAGAGAGAACTATCCTGCAAAAAGCCCTAACCTAAGGCATTGCCAGGCACACTCACAGAACAAAGGACTGAGCAAATACCAGAGGAGAGCTAGCTGACTGTGGGCCAGCCCATCCCCCACCAGAGACAGGGACGCAGCGGGGGAGCAACCAGAGCTGGAAAGGGACAATCTCAGTCCCAGAGAGGCATCCTCTACCAAACTGTAAGCAGGCTTCCAGTCGCTAACTAAGACTTCTTGGGATTCTGGATGGTTGACATTCACCGGGAGAGTCACAGACAGAGATCAGCTCTCCAGAAGAGACACACAGCACACTTGAGACAGGCGCGCCTGCTACCATCCAGGAAACTGAGCGGCTGGGACTGGGGAGGTGATAAGATGCACTCACCACCTGGGGAGATTGCACTCACCAACCACCTCGTTGCCTGAGATGCTCGGACCTGGAAAGGGCACAAAACGCAGGCCCAACCAAGTCTGCACCTTTGTGGAGTACCTGAGAACCTGAAACTGAGCGGCTTAGACCTGGGATGGGCATGCAACGCACGGCCTGCCTCAGACAGTTCCCCGTCAGAGCAACCTAGAGCCTGAGAAGTGTAGACTGGGAAAGCGCACATGCTGTGAGTGCAGGCAAACCCAGTGTGGCCAAGACACTGTGAGCACTCCCCACACATGCCAGTGATATATGTTTGCAGTGTTCCTCCCTCCCCACAGCATGACTGAAAAAATGAGCCTAAATAAGTGACCACTTACGCCCCCTTGAGTCAGGGGGGAAATTAGACACTGAAAAGACCAGCAAAATGAAGAAGCTAAAATAAACAAAGGGAACAGCTCTAGAAATGACAGGTGCAACAAACTAAAACCCTGTAGTCAGCACCGACTATATTGGAAGGGGCCTATAGATCTTGACCATTATAAGCTGGATCAAGAAACTATCTGAAACTGAACTGATCCCACACAGCCCACAACAGCTCCAGAGAAATTACTAGATATATACTTACTATTATCAATTTTAAAATGTATTATTTTTTATTTTTAGTCCTCTATTACTCCTTTAATTTTCATATTTATAACCTACTATTACCTTGCAAAAAAAAGAAACTGTTTAAAGCAAACTTCATATATATATTTTATAATTTTTGTGACTTTGTTTTCTTAATATTGTATTTTTTTTGCTGTTTCTTTTCTTATTTTTTAACTTTACAATATTGTATTTTTGAGAGTCTAACCTCTACTCTAGATTTTTAATCTTTGCTTTTTGGTATTTGTGATCAATTTTGTACCTTTAAAAACAAAATCTTCAGTACCTATTTTTACTTGGGAGTGTGATTACTGGCTTGATTGCTCTCTACCCATTTTGACTCTCCTTTCTCTCCACAAGGTTGCCTCTAACTCCAACTCCTCCTTTTCTTCTCTACCCAACTCTGTGAATCTCTTTGTGTGTTCTGGGCTATGGAGAACACTTAGGAAACTGATTACTGGCTGGATCTGTCTCTCTCCTTTTGATTGCCCCTTTTCTCCTCCTGGTCACTTCTGTCTCCTTCCTCCCTCTTCTTTCCTCAGTGTAATTCTGTTAACCTCTCTGAGGGTTCCAGACTGTGGAGAACACACAGGGAATTGGTTACTGGCTAGCTTGTTCTCTCCCCCTTTTATTCCACCTCTTCTCTTCCTGGTCACTTCTATCTCCCTCCTCCCTCTTCTCTTTGCCATGTAACTCTGGGAACCTCTCTGGGTGTCCCTCACTGTGGAGAATCTTTTCATCTTTAACCTAGATGTTTTATCATCAGTTCTGTATAGATGGAGAAGTCTTGAGGCTACTGTAAGAATAAGACTGAACACCAGAGACAGGAAGTTTAAGCCCAAAATCTGAGAACAGCACAACTTCTGTCTCCAGGGAACATTAATCTATAAGAGCTCATCCGAAAGCCTCCATACCTACACTGAAACTGACCTCCACCTAAGTGCCAACAAGCTCCAGAGCAAGACATACCATGCAAATTCTCCAGCAACACAAGAACTTCAATATAAAGGCTACCCAAAGTCACATCAATCTCATCTTAAAACTCACTACTGGACACTTATTGGCACTCCAGAAAGAAGAAATCCAGCTAAATCCACCAGAATGCTGCAGCAAAATTCCCTAACCAGGAAACCCAAAAAGCCATCCATTCAACCCTACCCACAGGGAGGAATCTCCACAATAAAGAGGAACCACAAACTGCCAGGATACAGAAAGGCCAACACAAACACAGCAATCTCAACAAGATGAAAAGGAAGAGAAACACTCAGCAGGTAAAGGATTAATGCCCACCAAACCAAACAAAAGAGAAGGAGATAGGGAGTCTACCTGAAAAAGAATTCAGAATAATGATGGTAAAAATGACCCAAAATTTTGAAAACAAAATGGAATTACAGATAAATATCCCAGAGACAAGGATTGAGAAGATGCAAGAAAAGTTTAACAAGGACCTAGAAGAAATAAAAAGAGTCAATCAATAATGAATAATGCAATAAATGAGATCAAAAACACTCTGGAGGGAGCCAACAGTAGAATAATGGAGGCAGAAGATAGGATAAGTGAGGTAGAAGATAGAATGATAGAAATAAATGAAGCAGAGAGGAAAAAAAATTTTTTTCCTGTTTTTGTACAAATGTAAAAAAAGATTGAATAGCCTTTTTAACCTTAACTCTTTTTTTGTCTAACAGTTTTAAGATTATTTTTATTAAAAGTTTTTGTTTTTTAGTTTTAGAGTTACCCATGTCATAAAATCTACTATCTTTTTTATCTCTTTATCGAAAAGATTTTTACTTTCCACTCTTCAGCCTATCTATCTTATGTAGGGGGGTCTGTGACACCCTGAGTGGGGTCCTAAGCCGTCCGAAAACTGTACAATGGGGGAGACTTACCTTTGGGTCCCTGCGTGGGCACCACTTGCCGGGGTCCAGCCCCAGCAGGATCCAGGGGTACCCTCAGGATGATGACCTAGGAGAAAGGATAGCAAAGCAGAGAGCAGGGCTTGATCTTTCTTGTTAAACACAGAAAGACAATAAATCTCCTGGCACGGAACTTGTTCTGTTCATGGAGGCTGCAGGCGCCCTCTCGGTGGGGTGAGGATGCAGGGCGCCCCCTCCCTGGTGAAGACTCAAGGCGCCTTCCCGATCAGGTCTTAGAAGCCCAGGCAAAAAAGTGAACTCAGAGAGCCCCTGTGCCCCAAGGAGTCTTCCTGAAAGAAGAACAGAGAGAAAAGGAGGGAAAAGAAAAAAAAAAAAAAAGAATGACATGGGGAGACCAAGCTTCAGTGAGCGAGGCCCATAACTTTATTTTTAAAAGGAACTTTTATACCTTGACTTGTACATAGAAGGAAATGAAAGTGCAAAGTCATACAGAGTCAGCCCAAACATTACATCTGTTTTGTCATTATCAAAACCAGGATTTTTTTTGCATACCTTTTCCACAAACAATGTTGTGTACAATATCTGGCCTTGGAGGCTTGTGGACATTTTATGACCCTTTTTTGATAAAGGCTGCTCACCCAGAAAACTTATTTTCTCTTGAAGTGTTTTTTCTTTATATTTTTAATCTATGTCAGCCTTAGAAAGTGCTAATCAGAGTTACATTCTCACAGAGCAAAGGTGCAGTAAGTTACAACAAAGAAAGAACCAACTAGCTCAAAGGTCTGATGTGGTTAATTCCAAGGCTGTTACTTGTTTTTCTTATATTCCAACTATGTTAACTAATGCACTCTCAGGTGTACAATGGATAAGGGATATGGGCACTTGGCAGCAAGCACTGGCTTAACAATGAAATCCTACACCAGCACTACTCTAATAGTTTTTAACTCTTTGAAAGGCTCTACATTTTTAGAATGTTTTAGGCTTCCCATGTCTCTTACGGTTGGGAGGCTGTAAACAGTCACATGCGTAGCTGCAAGAGTCTAGATAAGCCTGTCAGGCAAGCTAGAAAGCCATCAGAGGGGTTTGAATTGAAACACTCCTATCATGCCCAGGAGACTAATTAACTAAAGCCCTAAGGTGATTTTTTCCAGAGAAAGTTGGTCGGGGATAGCCCCCTGTTAATGACAAAAGAGTTGGTAAAAGACATAATATAATAAACAGTAGACAGATTTTGGTTTTGGGGTAGATGCTCGAACAGATTCAGGGGGTACTTTGAGTTCTGATAAGCCTTGCTCGTCAGATCTCTTCCACATGACCTTGTCATGGGTGGGATCTCCCGTGGTGGCTCCTGACATAACACCTATCCTACTCAAACTTTTCCAGAAAATGGCAGAGGAAGGTAAACTTCCAAAATCATTCTATGAGGCCACCATCACACAAAACCAGACAAAGATGCCACAAAAAAGGAAAACTAAAGGCCAATATCATTGATGAACATAGACGGAAAAATCCTTAACAAAACTCTAGCAAACATAATCCAAAAACATATTAAAAAGATCATACATCATGACCAAGTGGGCTGTATCCCAGGGATGCAAGGATTCTTCAATACCTGCAAATCAATCAACATAATATACCACATTAACAAATTAAAAAATAAAAACCATATGATTATCTCAATAGATGCAGAGAAAGCCTTTTACAAAATTCAACATCCATTTATGATAAAAACCCTCCAGAAAGCAGGCATAGAAGAAACATATCTCAACATAATAAAAGTTATATATGACAAACCCACAGCAGTGGTGAAAAACTGAAAGCATTTCCCCTAAAGTCAGGAACAAGACAAGGGTGCCCACTCTCACCACTCCTATTCAACATAGTTATGGAAGTTTTGGCCACAGCAATCAGAGCAGAAAAAGAAATAAAAGGAATCCAGATTGGAAAAGAAGAAGCAAAGCCCTCACTGTTTGCAGATGACATGATCTTCTACATAGAAAACCCTAAAGATTCCACCAGAAAATTACTAGAGCTAATCAATGAATATAGTAAAATTTCAGGATATAAAATTAGCACAGAGAAATCCCTTGCATTCCTATACACTAACAATGAGAAAACAGAAAGAAAAATTAAGGAAACAATTCCATTCACCATTGCAACGAAAAGAATAAGATACTTAGGAAGAGATTCACCTAAAGAAACAAAAGACCTATATATAGAAAACTATGAAACACTCGTGAAAAAAATCAAAGAGGGCACAAATAGATGGAGAAATATACCATGTTCATGGATTGGAAGAATCAATATAGTGAAAATGAGTATACTACCCAAAGCAATCTATAGATTCAGTGCAATCCCTGTCAAGCTACCAACGGAATTTTTCGCAGAACTAAGACAAATAATTTCACAATTTGTATGGAAATACAAAAAAACCTCGACTAGCCAAAGCAATCTTGAGAAAGAAGAATGGATCCGGAGGAATCAACCTGCCTGAATTCAGGCTCTACTACAAAGTCACAATCATCAAGACAGCATGGTACTAGCACAAAGACAGAAATATAGATCAATGGAACAAAATAAAAAGGCCAGAGATGAATCCATGCAACTATGGACACTTTATTTTCGACAAAGTAGGCAAGAATAACATCGAAAAGACAATCTCTTTAACAAGTGGTGCTGGGAAAACTGGTCAACAATTTGTAAAAGAATGAAACTAAAACACTTTCTAACATGATACACACACACACACACACACACACACACACACACACACAAAAAAAAAACTCAAAATGGATTAAAGATCTAAACATAAGACCAGAAACTATAAAACTCCTAGAGGAAAACATAGGCAAAACACTCTCTGACATAAACCATAGCAGGATCCTCTATGATCCACCTCCCAGAATATTGTAAATAAAAGCAAAAATAAACAAATGGGACCTAATTAATTTTAAAAGCTTTTGCACAACACAGGAAAGTATAAACAAGGTGAAAAGACAGCCTTCAGAATGGGAGAAAATAATAGCAAACCAAGCAACCAACAAACAATTAATCTCAAAAATATACAAGCAACTCCTGCAGCTCAATTCCAGAAAAGTAAACGACCCGACCAAAAAATGGGCCAAAGAACACATTTCTCCAAAGAAGACATGCAGATGGCTAACAAACACATGAAAAGATGCTCAATATCATTCATTATCAGAGAAATGCAAATCAAAACCACAATGAGGTACCATTTCATGCCATTCAGAATGGTTGCTATAAAAAAGCCTACAAGCAATAAATGCTGGAGAGGGTGTGGAGAAAAGGGAACTCTCTTACACTATTGGTAGGATTGCAAACTAATTCAGCCACTCTGGAGAACAGTGTGGATATTCCTTAAAAAACTGGAAATAGAACTGCCGTATGACCCAGTGATCCCACTACTGGGAATACACACCGTGGAAACCAGAATTGAAAGAGACACGTGTACCCCAATGTTCATGGCAGCACTGTTTATAATAGCCAGCACATGGAAGCAACCTAGATGTCCATCAGCATATGAATGGATAAGAAAGCTCTGGTACATATACACAACGGAATAATACTCAGCCATTAAAAAGAATACATTTGAATCAGTTTTAATGAGGTAGATGAAACTGGAGCTAATTATCCAGAGTGAAGTAAGTTAGAAAGAAAAACACCAATACACTATACTAACGCATATACATGGAATTTAGAAATATGGTACTGATAACCCTGTATGTGAGACAGCAAAAGAGACACAGATGTATAGAACAGTCTTTTGGACTCTGTGGGAGAAGGCGAGGATGGGATGGTTTGGGAGAATGTCATTGAAACATGTATATTATCATATGTGAAACAGATCACCACCCCAGGTTCGATGCAAGAGACAGGGTGTTCAGGGTTGGTGCACTGGGATGACCCAGAGGGATGGGATGGGGAGGGAGGTGGGAGCGGTTTCAGGATAGGGAACACATGTACACCCATGGCTGATTCATGTCAATGCATGGCAAAACCACTTCAATATTGTAAAGTAATTACCCTCCAATTAAAATAAATAAATTTATATTAAAATAAATTAAAAACTGTGAATGTATACAATGGAATATTATTCAACCTTAAAGAGGAAGGAAGGAGGTTCTGACACATGCTGCAAAAAAATAAATAAATAAATAAATAACTGAAACAATGTAAATAGAATCCCATGCAAATAATAAAAATAGAGCTGGAATACCTATAATAACATCAAATAAAATAAACTTTAAGTCAAATACTATTATAATAAGCAAAGAAAGACATTAAACACCGACAAAAGGGTGAACGTATCAAAAAAGTTTGACCATATACATACACAGGAAACAATGGAGCCTTAAATATATATAAAACAAATGTTGACGCTGTAGGGAGATAGTTATATGATAAGAGCTGGAGATATCAATGCTCCACTTTCAAAACAGATATAACTTGTATTCAGAAAATCAATAACAAAATAGGGAACTTGGAAAACAATATAACCTAAACATATAGGAAAACATATAGGACTCTACCCAAAAGCAGCAGAATACACCTTCTTCTTGAGAGTGCATCGACTATTCTCTTCGTCAGACCAGATAGGAAAAATGTAAAAGCAATAGAGGGCACCAATGGAACCAAAAGTTGGTTTTCTGAAAAAAACCACCAAGTTTTATAAAACTGTAGTTATGCTGACAAAATGAAAAAAAGGAGAAGGCTCAAAATATTAAAATAAGGAGTGCAGACATTACTGTTAATCTCAGAGAAGTTGAAAAAATGAGAAAACTATCAATGATTTTAGACCAACAAATTAGTTAATCTAAATGAAATGAAAAAAAAAAAATCTGAGAAACATACAAACAACTAAAACTGACTCAAGAAAAAAATTGAAAATCTGGAAAGAACTAAGAGATTAAATCTGTCATCAAAATCCTCCAAACAAAGAAAAGTCCAAAACCAGACAATTTTAATGGTAAATTTTGACAAACATTTGGAAAAAAAAAAAAAAAGAAGTTAACACCAATCTTTCTCAAACTCCTCTGAAAAATAGAGAATGATGAAATGTTTTCTAACTCATTCTATGAAGCCAGCATACCCTCATACCAAAGCCAGATTATGATATTGCAAGAAAGGACAATTACTGACTAATATCTTTTATTAATATCCTTGTAAAAATATTAACCAAATTACTTGTAAACTGCATGCAACAACATATTAAAATGATTATATACCACAAACAAGCAAGACTTATCCTGTAAATGTGAGTAGTTCAACATAAGAAAATCAAACATTTCAATATACTACATTAATGAAAGTAAAAACACATAATCATCTCAATTGAATTTAAAAAAAACATTTGACAAATACCATTTCATGATAAAAAAATTCAGAAAACTAGGATTAGAAGGAAACTTATCCAACATGATAAAGGGAATTTATATAAACAACAACACAGCTAGCATTAGTATAAATTGGTGGACTGAAACCTTTCCCCCTAAGATCAGGAACAAGACAAAAATGGCTACTTTCTCCACTGCTATTCAACACTCTTACTGGAAGTTCCAGCCATAAGAATTAGATAAGTTAAAGAAATAAAAGACATCCAATGTGGAAGGATAAAGCTAAATTATCAGTATTCACAGATAATGTGATTTCATATATAGAACATTTCAAAGAATCCACAAAGAAGCAACTAGAGCTTAAATTAATTCAGCAAAGTTTCAGAGTAAAAGATTAACACAAAAAAGAGCAGTTTGTCTCTGTACAAGAGTGATGAAAAATCTGAAAATAAAAATCAAGAAAACAATTCCATTTTAACTGAACTGGGGTCTCCTGCATTGCAGGCAGATTCATTACCGGCTGAGACACCAGGAAAGACAACCCAGGGGTCAAACCCATGTCTCCACATTGCAGGAGGATTCTTTACCAGCTGAGCCACCAGGGAGGCCCAAGAATACTGGAGTGGGTAGCCTATCCCTTCACGAGGGGATCTTCCCGACCCAAGAATCCCGACCCTGGAATTGAACCAGGGTCTCCTACATTGCAGGTGGATTCTTTACTTAGCATCCAAAAGAATAAAATAACTAAGCATAAATGTTACCAAGGAGGTGAAATACTTACACACTGAAAACTGCCAATTATTCATGAAGGAAATTGAAGACCTAAATAAATGGAAAGACATCCTGTCTTTTTCATGGGATGGAAAACTTGATAATGTTAAAATGACAATACTATACTCAGATAAATCTACAGATTCAATGTAATCTGTATCACTATTCCAACAGCCTTTTCTTGGAGAAATGGGCAAATCGATCCTCAAATTCATATGGAACCGCAAAGAGTCCCAAATAGCCAAAACAATCTTGAAAAACAACAATATTGGAAACTCAAGGTTCTCAATTTCAAAACTCACTACAAAGTTACATTAAACAAAATAGTGTGATACTAGCCAAAGTGTAGACATATAGACCAATGTAATTAAATTGAAAGCCCAGAAATAAACATATATATCTATGATCAATTAATTTTTGATGATGGTACCATGACTATTCAATGGGGAAGTAATAGTCTCTCCAAGAAACTGTGAAGATACACCTGGCTGTCTACATGGAAAATGATTAATATGGACCCCTACTTAAAACCATACACAGAAATTAACTGAAAATGAATTAAATACATAAATGTAAGAGTAGACATTATGAACCTCTCAGAAATAAGCATAGAGATAAATCTTTGTATCTTTTAGATTAGGTAGTGGTTTCTTGCACTAAAAACACAAGCAACCAAAGATAAAAAGACATAACTGGATTTCATCAAATTAAAAATATTTGTGCCTCAAAAGCAACTAGCAAGAAAGTGAAGAAACAGCATACAGAATGAGAGAAAATATCTTTAAATCATGTATCTGACAAGGGTGGAGTATCCAGAATATATAAATAACTCACAACTCAAAAACAAAGAGGCAAACAATCCATTTAAAATGGACAAGGACTTGACTAGACATTTAGCCAAAGAAAATATACAAATGGCCAACACACACACAAAGATGTTCAACATCATTAGTCATTTAGGAAATGGAAATCAAAACCATAATGAGGTACCATCCCACACCTCTTAGGATGGCTCTTTTCAAAACAAACAAACCAAAAAAAAGTCAAACAGATATTAACAAATGTTGAAGAGCATGTAGAAAAATTGGAACCAGGTGCACCACTGGTAGAAATGCAAAATTGTGTAGCTATGTTGGAAAACAGTTGAACAGTTCCTCAAAAGTTAAACACAAAATTACCATATGACCCCACACATATACTCCTAGATATATACATGTACAGACGTGTTCATTGCAGCACTAATCATAATAGCCTAAAATGACCACAGCCCAAATGTCCATTAACAGATGAGAAGTTGAATTGGTATATAATGCATAATCATATTCAGCATAAATTATTAAAGTACTGATATCTGCTACATAATGAATAAATCTCCAAAACATTATGCTAAGTGAGAAAAGCCAGACACAAAACGTCATGAATAAGATGATTCCATTTATATGAAATATCAAGAATAGATAAATCCATAAGGACAGAATGTAGATTGTTGGTTGCCTAATGCTTGAGGGAGTGGGAATGGGGAGAAATTGCCTAATGGACAAAGGGATTTGTCAAACAAACAAATGAACAAAAAACTGCAGTGTTAATTCCTGTCTGAGTTTCTAGACACCAATCTGCTCTACAAATTTCAGACTTTCCAGTCATCATTATTGTGTGGATCAATTCTTTATAATAATTCGTGTACATTTATAATTCATATATAAAATATTTCCTATAGGAATTTGTAAAATTTATCTTCTAGTTATAAACATTTATGGAAAAATTGATTAGGTGTATATAAATGTGTATATGGACAGGTGTAGACAGAGATGCATACACATACAGATATGTATTCATTTATTTACTATCATAATTAATGATGTATTTGTCACTGGAGATCATAACCAGTAAAATTGGAAAGACATTATTATAATGGATTGAAATAGATGACTCAAACGTAAATTAGGGCTTTTTTTTTTTTTTTAAGTGCATTCGTTCAGGCTCCATGTATGAAAGAGACTGGATTGTTCTGGGTCTCTTTCTTCTATGAAAGACTTGTAATACCGAGATTAGAATGTATTTCAAGTTAGTTTTTAAAAAATTGAAGTACTGTGTGCAATGTACTATAAGTAACCAAGATATATTTCAATAATTTTACCTTACTTATATAAAGATAGTCTTCTATAGAAGCCCTGATCTGATTTAATCATCTAATATGAAGTCTATTTATTAAATCAAGTACATTATAAAGGTTAGTCATTAATAATCTGTTCTATACATTTAGTTCATGTGCATAATTTGGGAGATACTTGATGCATCAGTCTATGAGCCTTTGTGTTAAGAAAAGATGTGATATCTGTGATGTGGAAATATGAATACATAAAATTAATAATTCCTTAGGCAGAAATACTTGTTCCTCTAGTGCAATGGCTTTCAAACTATTCTTGGTAGAGCCTGAGGAATTCCCTAGAATTATTTGATGTTTGGCAAAGTGCGGGGGTGGAAAACAGAGCCAGCCAGACTCATGTTCCCCCAAATACACATAGTAAAAACACACACTTATTTTAATCAGAAAAACTCCATTTACATGTCTTCCATATGGGTTATCTACATCATGTTTTCCTTGAAGAAAAAGATGTACAGATCAGGTTTAAAAAGCCTTAAGTAGTGATTGCTTTGTAACCAGCAGAACTGATCAGTGTTGGAAACTGAAATGCATGTTTTTGAAAAAATCTTGAAATATGCACTTTATAATGATATTTTTTTGTCATGTCACTTTTTTTAAGATGACTCTAAGAGATGTATAGTAGAAACATCACTGGGTTGAGTAAGAAGTCCCAGACTCAACTTATTTCTGATTTGCAAGTTAACAGCTTTGCATCCTATGGGCTTCCCTGGTGGCTCAGAGGTTAAAGCGTCTGCCTGGAATGCAGGAGACCCGGGTTTGATCCCTGGGTCGGGAAGATCCCCTGGAGAAGAAAATGGCAACCCACTCCAGTATTCTTGCCTGGAGAATCCCATGGATGGAGGGGCATGGTAGGCTACAGTCCATGGGGTCGCAAAGAGTTGGACACGACTGAGCAACTTCACTTTCACTATCAGCTTTGCATCCTAGGGTAAATCAACTGATTTTTCTGGATTTCCGTTTCCTTTTTGGTAAAATGAGGTTGATTTAGATTAAAGTATCAAACAGGTTTTAAATCTTGTGCAAAATCTGGTGACTGTCGTTGCCTTTCTAAAGTAATGTGTTTAGAAAAATTCTGAGGCTCAATAGGAAAGATCTCTGTAATGCTTTAACTGTATCTTCCATGGACAAGCAAATGGGTCAGGAAAGCTTTTGGGCAATTGAACACCCCTGGGCTAGGTGATCTCTTAAAATCTTTTCTAATATTAAGGAGTGTAACATCTAAAAAAAAAACAAGTAAGTTGCACATCAAGTAAAATGCAAAGCACATGAATAAATTACAAAATGCAAAAAATTTTCTATATATATAACTCTGCTGTACACATGAGACTAATGTGACATTGTAAATCAATTATAGTCCAATAATTTAAAAATTTAAATTTAAAATGGAATAAATTTATTCCAATCTGAGCAGATTGACAATGAAATGACATGAATGAGGCAAAGAGGGAGGGATGAATACGTGGAACACAGGACTTTTAAGGCAGTGAAACTATTATGTTACTATAATGTAATGTTATATCATAATGCTATAATGGATACATTATGAATTTGTCAAAATCCATAGAACTGTAAAACACAAAGAATGAAGCCTAATGTTAACTATGAACTTTAGTAAATAATAATTTATCAATACTGGTTCATCAATTATAACAAAATATATTCCATTAATGCACAATGTTAATAATACTGGAAATTGGGGGATGAGGAAAAGTATGAGAACTCTCTGTGCCTTTTGTTCAATTTTTCTTGAAACTTCCTAAATAAAGCTGCTCTAAAAAGTAAACCAATACAATATTGTAAAGTAATTAGCCTCCAATTAAAATAAATAAATTTATATTTTAAAAAGTAAACTAATTTGTTAATTTTTAAAGTGAGAAAGATTACATGTACCACTTAATACAAAAGCACACTGACAAATAATGACAATAGGGGAAGTTTCAAAGAAGAATAAAAATAAAGACTTGCCTACGTCCCCAGTTACTTCTTCCCTAGCTTCTTTCTAAATCCTAGCTGGATTTAGAAAAGACAGAGAAACTAGAGATCAAATTGCCAACATCCGTTTGATCACTGAAAAAGCAAGAGAGTTCCAGATAAAAACATCTACCTTTGCTTTATTGACTATGCCAAAGCCTTTGACTGTGTGGATAACAATAGACTGTGGAAAATTCTTAAAAAGATGGGAATACCAGACCACCTTACCTGCCTCTTTAGAAATCTGTTTGCAGGACAATAAGCAGTAGTTAGAACTGGACATGAAACAACAGACTGGGTCCAGATCAGGAAAGGAGTATGTCAAGGCTGTACATTGTCACCCTACTTATTTAACTTATATGCAGAGTACATCATGCAAAATGCTGTGCTGGATGAAGCACAAGCTGGAATCAAAATTACTGGGAGAAATATCAATAACCTCAGATACACAGATGATACCACCCTTATGGCAGAAAGCGAAGAAGAGCCTCTTGAAAGTGAAAGAGGAGAGTGGAAAAGTTGACTTAAAACTCAACAATCACAAAACTAAGATCATGGCATCCAATCCCATCACATCATGGCAAATAGATGGGGAAACAATGGAAACAGTGACAAACTATTTTGGAGGGCTTCAAAATCACTGCAGATGGTGACTGCAGCCATGACATTAAAAGACACTTGCTCCTTGGAAGAAAAGCTATGGACAACTTTCACAGCATATTGAAAAGCAGAAACATTACTTTGCCAACAAAGGTCCATCTAGTCAAAGCTATGTTTTTTCCAGTAGTCATGTATGGATGTGAAAGTTGGACCATAAAGAAAGCTGAGCACTGAAGAATTGATGTTTTTGAACTGTGGTGTTGGAGAAGACTCTTGGGAGTCCCTTGGACTGCAAAGAGATCCAACCAGTCCATCCTAAAGGAAATCAGTCCTGAATGTTCATTGGAAGGACTGGTGCTGAAGCTTGAAACCCCAATAGTTTGGCCATCTGATGTGAAGAACTGACTCATTGGAAAAGATTCTGAAGCTGGGAAAGATTGAGGGCAGGAGGAGAAGGGGACGACAGAGGATGAGATGGTTGGATGGCCTCACCTACTCAATGGACATGAGTTTGAATAAGCTCCAGGAGTTGGTGATGGACAGGGAAGCCTGGAATTCTGCAGCCCATAGGGTCACAAACAATTGGACAGGACTGAGTGACTGAACTGAACTACCTTCTTATCTTATTACAAGAACTCTGACATAAGTAAAATATGTGCTGACCATAGACAATCTCTACTCTAGCCATGCTGAAGTATTTGTAGTTTCTTTAATGTTCCATGATGGCAAGTGCCTCTAAGCCAGAGAACATGCTGCTGCACTCCCCTTGCTCCTTCACCTGGCTAACTCCTTCTTAGCCTTTAAGTCATAGTTTATATATCACTTCCTATAGGAAAGTATGGGCTTCTCTGGTGGCTCAGTGACAGAGAATCCATCTGCCAATGCAGGAAGCATGGGTCTGATCCCTGGGTTGGGAAGATTCCTTGGAGAAGGAAAGGGCAACCCACTCTAGTATTCTTGTCTGGGAAATCCCATGGACAGAGGAACCTGGCAGACTATAGTCCAGGGGGTCACAAAAGAGTTGGACATGACTTAGTGACTAAACAACAAATAGGAAAGTATGCCTGATCACCTTTTATATTCACCAACACATAATAAGATATCTCTTCTAAATTCTCTCAGCACCACTTCCTTATCTTTCTATATCACCCTTATCTTTCTATATGATCCTTATCTTTCTATCTTTAGAAATACCTAGTAATTTGTACATCATTCCACAGTAAATAATTAGTTTCTTAAGAGTAGAGATAATGTCGTATCCACGTTAGTATTTTTACCCTTAAAAAAGTGCCTGAAAGTGAAAGATTCTTTGTAACCCCAAGGACTATACAGTCCATGGAATTCTCCAGGCCAGAATACTGGAGTGGGTAGCCTATCCCTTCTCCAGCGGATTTTTCTGACCCAGGAATCAAATGTCTCCTGCATTGTGGGTGGATTCTTTATCAACTGAACTATCAGGGAAGTCCCCTTCCAAAAATAATAATAATAATAATAATTATAAGTGCCTACTGTATATTAATTGCAAGAGTTGAACACAACTTAGCGACTAAACAACAAAATACAGTTTGTAATTAAAAATATGGGTTGAATGATTAATTTAACTACCATTCATAGCAGCATTTTAAAACTTAGATATTATAAAATATAGCAAGTAAGATTTTTAAAGTTTTTTTTTTTTTTATGACAGAGAATGCTTTTTTTCCTTTTTTTAAAATTTTCTCAGAGCATATCAAACCCATTGTAGGAAACAACAAAAAAATGTAGAATGGAGTTGGAAAGGCTATGTACCACTTGCTGAAAGGTCAGTCACTACAACAGATACTTAATTTGTTTTTCCCCACCTTTACTTCAAGCTAGTTATTATAAATTTAATATGCAGTCTTCTCCAATGCCTTCATTTAATATTTTACTAATGCTTGCTGCTGCTGCTAAGTCGCTTCAGTCGTGTCTGACTCTGTGCCACCCTAGAGATGGCAGCCCACCAGGCTCCCCCGTCTCTGGGATTCTCCAGGCAAGAACACTGGAGTGGGTTGCCATTTCCTTCTCCAATGCATGAAAGTGAAAAGTGAAAGTGAATTCGATCAGTCGTGTCTGACTTCTAGCGACCCCATGGACTGCAGCCTATCAAGCTTCTCCATCCATGGGATTTTCCAGGCAAGAGTACTAAAACCATATGTGATTTGCATATATTTCCTCTATTATGAAAGTGAAAAGAAATGGAATTATCCATAATTCCCCCCAAGCCCCATCTACATGAACAAACCTGTTTGTTTTGACTGACTTAACCATTTCATAACTCAGTGAAGCTATGAGCCAAGCATGCAGGGCCACCCAAAGACATATGGATCATAGTGAAGAGTTCAGACAAAAAGTGGTCCACTGGAGGAGGAAAGGGCAAACTACTCCAATATTCTTGACCTGAGAACCCCATGAACAGTATGAAAAGGCAAAAAGATATGACACCAGTTGAGCCCACCAGGTTGGGAGGTGTCCAATATGCTACTGGAGAAGAGAAGAGGGCAATTACTAATAGCTCCAGAAAGAATGAAGAAGCCAGGCAAAGGGGGAAACAACGCTCAGTTGAGGATGTGTCTGGTGGTGAAAGTAAAGTCTGATGGCTTTTCCTATTGCATAGGAAACTGAAATGTTAGGTCCATGAATCAAGGTAAATTGGACATGGTCAAGCAAGAGATGGCTAGAGTGAACATCGACATCTTAGGAATCAGAGAACTAAAATGGATGGGAATGAGCAAATTTAATTCAGTTCAGTTTAGTTTAGTCGCTCAGTTGTGTCTGACTTTGTGACCCCATGAACTGCAGCACGCCAGGCCTCCCTGTCCAACACCAATTCCCAGAGTCTACTCAAAGTCATGTCCATTGAGTCGGCGATGCCATTCAAATATCTCATCCTCTGTTGTCCTCTTCTCCTCCTGCCCTCAAACTTCCCAGCATCAGGGTCTTTTCAAATGAGTCCACTCTTCACATAAGGTGGCCAAAATACTGGAGTTTCAGCTTCAACATCAGTCCTACCAGTGAACACTCAGGACTGATCTCCTTTAGGATGGACTGGTTGGATCTCCTTGCAGTCCAAGGGATTCTCAAGAGTCTTCTCCAACACCACAGTTCAAAACCATCAGTTCTTCAGCACTCAGCTTTCTTCACAGTCCAATTCTCACATCCGTACATGACTGCTGGAAAAACCATAGCCTTGACTAGATGGCCCTTTGTTGGCAAAGTAATGTCTCTGCTTTTAATACGCTATCTAGTTTGGTCATAACTTTCTTTCCAAGGAGTAACTGTCTTTTAATTTCATGGTTGCAATCACCATCTGCAGTGACTTTAGAGTCCAAAAAGACAAAGTCAGCTACTGCTTCCATTGTTTTCCCATCTATTTGCCATGAAGTGATGCGACCAGATGCCATGATCTTAGTTTTCTGAATGTTCAGCTTTAAGCCAACTTTTTCACTCTCCTCTTTCACTTTCATCAAGAGGCTCTTTAGTTCCTCTTCACTTTCTGCCATAAGGGTGGTGTCATCTGCATATCTGAGGTTATTTATATTTCTCCTAGCAATCTTGTTTCCAGCTTGTGCTTCCTCCAGCCCAGCATTTCTCATGATGTACACTGCATATAAGTTAAATAAGCAGGGTGGCAATATACAGCCTTTTCCTATTTGGAACCAGTCTGTTGTTCCATGCCCAGTTCTAAATATTGCTTCCTGACCTGCATACATTTTTGTCAAGAGGCAGATCAGGTGGTCTGGTATTACCATCTCTTTCAGAATTTTCCACATTTATTGTAATCCACACAGTCAAAGGCTTTGGCACAGTCAATAAAACAGAAGTAGATGTTTTTCTGGAACTCTCTTGCTTTTTCAATGATCCAGCGGATGTTGGCAATTTGATCTCTGGTTCCTCTTCCTTTTCTAAAACCAGCTTGAACATCTGGAAGTTCACAGTTCAAATATTGCTGCAGCCTGGCTTGGAGAATTGTGAGCATTACTTTACTAGCGTGTGAGATGAGTGCAATTGTGCAGTAGTTTCAACATTCTTTGGCATTGCCTTTCTTTGGGATTGGAATGAAAACTGACCTTTTCCAGTCCTGTGGCCACTGCTGAGTTTTCCATGTTTGCTGGCATATTGAGTGCAGCACTTTCACAGCATCATCTTTTAGGATTTGAAATAGCTCAACTGGAATTCCATCATCTTTACTACCTTTGTTTGTAATGATGCTTCCTAAGGCCCCCTTGACTTCACATTCCAGGATGTCTGGTTCTATGTGAGTGATGACAGCATCATAATTAACTGGGTCATGAAGATCTTTTTTGTACAGTTCTTCTGTGTATTCTTGCCACCTCTTCTTAATATTTTCTGCTTCTATTAGGTCCATACCATTTCTGTCCTTCATCGAGCCCATCTTTGCATGAAATATTCCCTTGGTATCTCTAATTTTCTTGGAGAGATCTTAGTCTTTCCCATTCTATTGTTTTCCTCTATTTCTTTGCATTGATCACTGAGAAAGGCTTTCTTATCTCTCCTTGCTATTCTTAATTCAGATGACTATATTTACTACTGTGGGTGAGAATCCCTTAGAAGAAATGGAATATCCCTCATAGTCAAAAAAAGAGTCTGAAATGCAGTATTTGAGTGCAATCTCAGAAACAAAATTATCTCAGTTCATTTTGAAGCAGACCATTCAACATGACAATAATCCAAGACTATGCCCCAACCATTAATGCTGAAAAAGATGAAGTTGATTGGTTCTCTGAAGATCTACAAGATCTTCTAGAATTAACACACACACACACAAACACACACAAACCCAATGATGTCCTTTTCATCATAGGGGATTGGAATGCAAAAGTAGAAGTCAAGAGATATCTGGAGACATAAACAAGTTTAGCCTTGGAGTACAAAATGAGGCAAGGCAAAGGCTAACAGTTTTGCCAAGATAACACATTGGGTATAGGAAACACCCTCTTCCAACAACACAAGATATGGCTCTACACATGGACATTACCAAATGGTGAATACTGAAATCAGATTGATTATAGTCTTTGCAGCCAAAGATGGAGAAGCTCTATACAGTTGGCAAAAACAAGACCTGGAGCTGACTGTGGTTCAGATTATGAGCTCCTTATTTCAAAATTCTAACTTAAATTGAAGAAAGTAAGAAAAAAATTACTAGGCCACTCAGGTATGTCCCAAATCAAATCCCTTATGATTATACAGTGGAGGTGACAAATAGATTCAAGGGATTAGATCTGGTAGGCAGAGTGTCTGAGGAACTATGGAAGAAGGTTCATAACATTGTACAGGGGGCAGTGACCAAAATCAGCATGGTCTTGAAGGCACTTCCTAATATTCAGAATTTCACTTGCTTTTTTTATATCTATAGGACACATAGTACTCAGCTGACAAAAAGAAAGATTTCAATTTGCAAAGACTCAATTCAGCATTTTACTTTACATATATATGTAGCAGCAGTATCGCTAGATATAAATATCTCAAAAATGCCATCTATTTTTAAAGAATGTCTGTTTTTGACAGTACTGATTATTTGAAACTAAAAGAAAAGCAAAAATGCCCACATAAAATACTGCAAGTATCATCATCTGCATTTAATAAAGCTCAGGAGAAAATATTGATAAAGAAATGTTTTAGCATTTTCCAGAATTTATTACAAAATACCCTGTTTACTCTAGAGCTCTCCACAGCATATTTTTGTACACAAAATAATTCTTTGTTTGACTCCAGTGTATATTGCAAAATTCAGAGCCCTAAATGAGAAATTTAGAAAGTGTATTCAACGTGTTTTCTGTTATTTTCTCTTTTCTCCTTTCCCACTATCTAAAAAGTGTATTACCCACCTAAAATTATTATTGCACTATTTAGAAACTCTATGAACACAAAAATTATGTTTTTGAAAGTACTGAGTTTATTTTAAAACATTGCATCAAGTTTAAATTTCAGTTAACAAAGCCATGTCTTCATTATATGTTGATTTTGGCAAAGAGCACAGACTTGCATACATCAAATGATATGATAAAGTAATTTAAAGTAAAATGTGTCTGCTTTCAGTAATGTGGAACCAAAGTACAATAGTAGTGTGGAACTAAAGCACAATATACATGTCTTTTGGCTGATGTAGGCCATAATGTTTCTTGTCTTCTAAGAAATTTTCAAAATTAATATTTAAAAAATTGATCCTTTTGTCTGATACTTATGGTATTCACTGGAATAAAGGCATAGAAAAGATTCTCTGCTTAGATTAATGCACTCATACAATAAGCTGAAACAAAAATGTCAGAGATAGTGGCATTCATGATCATAAGTTGCTTTAAAAGGGGAAACATTTCCAATCTATTTTAAAAGTTAATTAAAAGTCTGAGTTCTTTGGAAAAGGATGCCATTTTAAACTTATTTGCCATCCCACTTCCATAACCTACATATGCATATTTTTCCAGGGCAAGCAGCTTAGCAACATTATTGCATGAAAGTAAAGCAAGAAACTTTGTGGTTAAGCAAGAAACTTTTCAACTGAATACATCTTTTTTTGTGTGTGTGGGAGGTCATCTGTTCTGGTCACTGAAATATGCAATGAAAGGCTACATTTAGAAGCCTAGAAAACCTGTGATTCAGTACATAGAACTCTTTTAAACTTTTAACTACAAAGGAATGGGAATGTTATAAATACCACAGGAAATTACAATGCATGACATATCATAAACATTAACTGCAACTACTTTTTAGTCACAATAATTTCACATTAAAAAGGTACAGACTTTTGTTCACTAAAATTAATGAGGCAATTTGGGAACAAGAGACAAATTCTCACTCGCCTTTTAAAATTATTCAATGAAGAGATACAGATATAATTAAACTGCAATAATAATACCAAAAAAGGGAACAGGTACTTGCTTTTTAAAATCACTGAAGTACATAAAATGCCTTAGCAGACAACAGTAGTATTCCATGACACCTACTTAAAATTTCATGTTCATTTCCTACTTTCCTCATCACAATATTAACATTTTAATTATGTATTCATTTTAACTGTTTGCATGTGAAAGTACAAACTAATCAATTATTTCAACATTAAGCCTATTTCTTTTGAAGCCATGATAATTTTGATATTTTATAAAAAGCAATGGAGACTCCTTTTTTAGGATGCTTAAGGGAGAATATTTAAGATTCATGCTTGCTGCTTTGCCTGAGCTTCTGCTTCCTGAAATGGAAAAAAAAAAAAAAAAAAGAACAGATTTAAATATCATAAAACAGACATCCATGTGTATTTTTAGTAAACTATATTATTTCAAATCACTAAGAATATTTAAAATCAGAAAAATAGGCCCCAGAAAAAGATGGCTTAAAAATTCTTAATAGAAAAACTATAATATAGAAACTTCTGCCTAGAAACAGATGTAATAGAGAACTGTCTACAATTCCATAAAAGCGAATGATTTACACTTGTGTCAAGTATAGTTACTATTTTATTTAAAAGTAGCTAATTTCCTTTTTGAGTGATTTTTCACAAAAATTCAGTGTTCAAAAGCATTGTCATCTACAGTTTCCAGTCTGCTGAGTTTTGTTAAATTAAGGCTTAAGATACTTAGAAAATGTGTTATTTGCTAAAATGCTGTTTTTATATTTCATAGCAGTTCCTATGGACAGTAAGTACTTCTACCATAGGAACTCTGACCTATAGGTGTGCTCTGGCACTTAAGATAGTACTCGACACAAAATACAATTCAAGGAAAAATATATGGAAATAAAGATGGGTGGCATGAGTGAATTTGGTGAAAGAAACCTCAGATTTGAATTATAGAAATCATATATACTAGAAAATCAGCACCTAAACACCTGTCTCTAATAGACTATCAGGAGGAGTGAAAGCAATTGAATATTCCAAAATAAGCCTCTGATGCTAACACCAGAAGAAAGGAAAAATAAAAGGTGCTACATTTTTACCCCCCCCACTAAAAAAAAAGAAGTAAAAATGATAGAAAGAAACCAGAAGACAGTGTAATTCATTCTTAATATATCCTTAACAAAACAGATGTAATACACTATTGACTCACGGTCCTAAGCTCTTTTGAAATTTCTAAGGTAGTGTTTGGCTGTCAAAATGAGTATGTCTTAGACCCACGTTATGTATTTTGTTTCATTTTATTAAACAAGCTTCTAAATATTTCCTCACACAGCACAATGAATTTTATACCAAAACCCTTCAATGGCCTAGCATATATAGGTGGGGAAGCAAAGGTATAAAAATGTGATTATGTGACTAATGTAATGTCCTTCTTCTTACGATCACCTAATACCTAATACCTGAGTAACTAGTATTTTGGAGACAGCCTAGTTCCCTAAAGTCACACTTATCAATCTTTACTGTAATTTGTCACAAACTGTGTAGCTTTCAGTTATCCTTTATAATGGAATAAATTACTAGCACAAAAATCCAAAACAAAAGGCAATTAAAAATTCTTTGTAATTTGTCTTTAAGAACACATACTATTTAATATACTATATGTAAATATATACTATACTTATATTTACTCATAAGTATATTATATTATATATACTTAAATATACATACTATATTATATATTCTTAAATATAACCTGTAATTATAGTATATTAAATACACTATACTTATATTTAAATATAAAATATACTATATATTAAAATTGTTTACTTTTTAAAATATATTTTATTCATAAAATATGTAAATTGTGCTAAAAGCTTTATTATTATGTAAAAGTAAGTGTCTAGTATTTATAGAATCACGAGTTATTTAATAAACCAGAGAGCTTTGGAAATAGGAATATGATGTGTTCTTTACCTCTACTCCCACTATAAACATCATTCTATAAATGCATTGGTTTTGAGTCATATAATCCTGGGCTCAAATTCCATATCTGTTATTCAATTATTATGTAGTCTTGGTCAAATTACTTAAATTATCTGAGTATCAGTTTCCTTCTCTGTAAAATGGCATTGAGGATACCTAGCTCTTAAGGGTGGAATAAAGATAAAATGAGATGAATGTGAAATGTGTAGCTCAGTGCTTGGTTCATTGCAGATATCCGTATTTTTTTCTTACCTTTCTTCTTTCCACTTTCTGGATTAAGTGGAAAGTAACAAGATCAACACCACAGCTAAATGTTATTAACATACAGTTTCCCTTGGAGATGTAGTAAAATGGAATAGATTTAGTAGAAATGGGAATGTTTTAAATCTCACAGTAGAGGCAGATTTTCATGGCTTCTCCCTAGAGCCAGGTGGTTCAAAGTCAGTGAGAATACTTCTTTAACCAGCATGTTTTGGTCCTTCAACATGTTAGTGAACATGGCTTTTCCACATCACTGGATTTTTATGTTTTAGTAAAAATATATCAGTTATTTTATTCCATATAAAAACTATCAACTCTACTGAAATGTAAGAAATGCTAGTGCTAAGAAATTATAGTTTGTATTAATAAAATAGTAAATAGCAAAAAAAGTAAATAGTAAATATCTTTATATATTATGTTGAAATGCATCCAATATTCAAAAGAATAAAAAAATAATTTTCTTAAATAGGATTCCTTGCTTTATGGAACTATTTGCTATTGGGTACTTTTAAATAACAAGTTTTCCAGTGCACTGGCTTTCAATAATTTTTAAATATAAAGAGAATGTATTTTAATTATTTGGAAAAGAAAGGGAAAAATAGTCATATTATTAGTTATGATTCTATTCTCTTTTGCCCTATAAATATATTTTAAATGTAACTAGAATGTTAATTATACAATAAAAAGAATTCTGTAGCTCACTATAATGTATCTTTTCACAAACTATCATTTTTTAATGAGAACATGAGTTCATTAAGTGGATAAACCATTTTTGTTGATCCTATTTTTAGATATTTAACTTGTTTACAAATTTCTTAAGATATAAATAACATTTTTATTTTTTTATTCATAAAGCCTTTTCCATGTATAAAATTATTTCAATAGGCTTTAATACCCAGTAAAATTACTGGATGAAGAATTGTAAACATTTTTTAGGTCCCTAATATATATTTGCCATTTTGGTTTTCAAACAGTAGTACCAATTTATACCATCATCAGTAATATATGAGAGAATATGTTTCAATGCACCCTTCTCAGCATTGAACATTGTCACTCTTTTATATGTGTTAACTTCACAGATGAGTACTCTATCTACTTTTATCACATTTCTTTTATTATGACTGCACTTTTCCAATGTGGGTTACTTAGCTGTATATCTTATTTTCTATACTTTCTTTTCAGCCAGTTCTTTCTGGAAGACTTATTGTTTTGTTAAATTAAAGGGGAAAACTCTTCTGATATAAAATTTATCACTTTTAATCTTGAGAAAAACCTATTAAATACTAATATTTAAAGTCTCCCTATTACCAATCTACCCTCAACTCCACTGTCAATTCTGGACAGCTTTTTGTTATTCCAATCTATCAGCTCCCTCTAGTTCAATCCTTGATAATATCTGCTGTTCATTTACTCTATTCCTACTTCTAGGGTTAAACAAGGATGAAAAAAACACTATAAATAAGTTGACTGGCTTCATAATGGGCTCATCAGCTCTAACTTCATCTGGGCCTTTCATCTTGCTAAGCCATCATTCCATCCATGGTTTTAGCCTATTCTTTAGCTTATTATTATTATTATTTTCAGCAAGTGAATACTTTCAATTCTCAATGAATTTCCCATTCTTCCTAGCAGATGATTTTTCTTCCTACCTCATACTAAAAAACATTTTCAAATATGAACTTCCCTAAACTCCCTTGCACATTAAAAGTTCTATTTTCATCTTTCTTTCCTCATTTTTTCCAGTCTCAGAAGAAAACTACATACCCTCTCCTTTCCAAGACTAACCCCTCCCTTGGATCACTCACTTTTCTGTTTCCTCCATGACTTTCGCTTTATTTCCCAATCACTCAGGTTAGAAGCCTTAGAGATTGCTTGAATCCTTCCCAATTCTTTTCATACACAAGAATCTAGTAAACTGCCAAATTCTATCACAAGTGATTTTTCTGTGCCTCTTAAATCCAACTTTTCTTTTCCATAGCTGCTGTCCCACTTTAGGTCTTCTCTTCTGGACTCTTAACGTACCCTCTAATGGGTCAGCCCAACTCTAATATCTCATTTATTCAATGTTTCACAATCCACAGAGCTGCGAAATTTATTTTCTTAACACAAAGATCAAATCACATTTTAAAATACAGATATAATCACCTCATTGCCTTCCCTCATCCCACACCATGGCTTTTACATGCCTAGAAGATGAAGTTGAAAGTATTTAGCACAGCATTCATAATCTGGTCCCAACCTTCCTAGCCAATCTCACCTCCTAATGCATCTTATTTTATTTAATATGTCCTATTAATGCTGGACTGGAAGAAACACAAGCTGGAATCAAGATTGCCGGGAGAAATATCAATAACCTCAGATATACAGATGACACCACCCTTATGGCAGAAAGAGAAGAGGAACTAAAAAGCCTCTTGATGAAAGTGAAGTGGAGAGTGAAAAAGCTGGCTTAAAGCTCAACATTCAGAAAATGAAGATCATGGCACCTGGGCCCATCACTTCATGGGAAATAGATGGGGAAACAGTGGAAACAGTGTCAGACTTTATTTTGGGGGGCTCCAAAATCACTGCAGATGGTGACTGCAGCCATGAAATTAAAAGACGCTTACTCCTTGGAAGGAAACTTATGACCAACCTAGATAGCATATTCAAAAGCAGAGACATTACTTTGCCAACAAAGTTTCATCTAGTCAAGGCTATGGTTTTTCCTGTGGTCATATATGGATGTGAGAGTTGGACTTTGAAGAAGGCTGAGCACCAAAGAATTGATGCTTTTGAACTGTGGTGTTGGAGAAGACACTTTCGAGTCCCTTGGACTGCAAGGAGATCCAACCAGTCCATTCTGAAGGAGATCAGCCCTGGGATTTCTTTGGAAGGAATGATGCTAAAGCTGAAACTCCAGTACTTTGGCCACCTCATGCGAAGAGCTGACTCACTGGAAAAGACTGTGATGCTGGGAGGGATTGGGGGCAGGAGGAGAAGGGGACGACAGAGGATGAGATGCCTGGATGGCATCACTGAGTCGATGGACGTGAGTCTGAGTGAACTCCGGGAGTTGGTGATGGACAGGGAGGCCTGGCGTGCTGCGATTCATGGGGTCATAAAGAGTCGGACACGACTGAGTGACTGAACTGCACTGAAGTGATACTAGGTTCATGCTACACCACACTGCTGCTCCCCAAATATACCATCAGGTGCAGCTATATCCAAATGCAGTGGTTCCTGCTGCAACCTCTGTGAAAGACAGTGTTACTTCAGTATTTTGGAATCCCTAATAGCTCAAATGTGAATTCCTCTGTGAAATCTTCCCCAAACTCCTTAATAGTAATTTATGATTATTTCTTCTGGATGCCTACTAAACTTTATTCATACGAATCATATAGAATTTACCACAGTATATCATAATTATTTGTAGACATATTCATTGTATAATTATCTGCATACATGTCCCTCTCTAGGTTATAAACACTTTAAAGATAGAGATTATGCTGTATTCTCTGTATTTGCCCTACCATCAATATCAAGTCAATAATTGACACTCAGTAAATATTTACTGAATGAATAAATGAATGAATAACTTCCACTTTTCACTGAAAGTCATCAGTCATAGAAAATGGGCTATCCTTCCTTTCATACTTTCTTTAATATATGCACTGAAATCAGAGACAATTTGGGTTTTACTAACTTGTTTAAGGGCTTCCCAAGGTGGCGCTAGTGGTAAAGAACCCCCCTGCCAAGGCAAGAGATGTAAGAGATGCAGGTTCAATCACTGGGTTGGGAAGATCCCTTGGAAGACAGCATGGCAACCCACTCCAGTATTCCTGCCTGGAGAATCTCATGAAAAGAGGAGTCCGGCAGCCTACAGTCTATGCTATGCTATGCTATGCTAAGTCACTTCAGTCGTGTCTGACTCTGTGTGACCCCATAGAGGGCAGCCCACCAGGCTCCCCCGTCCCAGGGATTCTCCAGGCAAGAACATTGGAGTGGGTTGCCATTTCCTTCTTCAACGCATGAAAGTGAAAAGTGAAAGTGAAGTCGCTCGGTCATGTCTGACTCTTAGCGACCCCATGGACTGCAGCCTACCAGGCTCCACCGTCCGTGGGATTTTCCAGGCAAAAGTACTGGAGTGGGGTGCCAATGCCTTCTCCGGCCTACAGTCTATAGGGTCACAAAAAAGTTGGACATGACTGAAGAGACTTAGCGTGCACACAACTTGTTTAAAGAAAAATGCCTTACCTAAGATTTCCTACAATTTGAATTATATAAAGCCTAAGATACTACATTTTATCCATGGTAAAACAAAGTTTGGCAAGGGAACAGAATTTCATAGTAGCTCAAAAATGCCTGTAAATGGTCTCTAGTGAAAACATAGACAATAATACAGACTCAAAATTGGAGAAGGAGCTGGAGTGTGAAGAATCTGTTTAACATAAAATTAACTTCTAAAAGCAAAATGTAAAATGCCAGCAGGGGACACACATTTTTATTAAACTAGCCTTTGTGGAGAAGAAATATGGTAAAAAGCAAAGGTATATTTAAAGTCCATTGCTTTGAGATTTTTCTTCAAATTGGCAATTTAATTATCGACTTTTTTCTTTATATGGTCTCCCCTGGGAACTCTGCCATTCAAAAAATTTTGTCATTGGCAGGGGGAAATTTCCAAATTCAGCCATCAATTTAGTGACCAGTTTTGAGACTCAGATGCTCTTAGTTAAAATTTGAATAGATGACTATGGCATTTGCTTTCACACAAAAACAATAGATACTGCCAAGAAGATTACTATGAACTAGGATGATTTCTGTCTATGTAGACCCATACATGACAACTGGGATAATGGAGTCTTTAAAATTTCCAACCACTTATTTGTGAATGGGTCAGTGAGAAATTTGCTTTCTTGGGCAGCTTGACAGGAAAGTCACTCTGCCTACCTCTTATCCACATACATAATGTATTTGATTATGCACATCTGTTTACCATACTAGGGATTAAGTGCATGCAGAGCAGGGGCATTTCCTTTTAGCTATGCTGTACTGCCTCTGGCTTAATCTGAGTACTTAAAGGAAACTTTACTGATTGAAAAAAAAAAAAAAAAAAAAAAAACAGCAATAAAGTGGCCTACAAAGAAAAGGAAAACTGAATCATACCTTTGAACCAGGTGGGGCTGTCAAACCTAAAAAGGCATACACTGCATTATTTTCTCTGGCTTCAAAGAAGGCATCATAATCCTTGATAAAAAGAAGGCATGAAGAATTAGCAATATGCAACCTTTGTTGGTTGGAAGGAAAAGGGGAAATTAATTTAAAATGATCTGACTGCTTAACATCTTTGGGGGCAGACAGGTTAGTTAACTTCCATAATGCTAGAATTCTGTAAAGAGCAGTCAAGAGGCAAGGCTTATTGGGCCCCAGTTAATGTGGGTTAAAAGATATGCTGTTCTGTGAGACCAGAAATTGATGTCTTACTTCATACTGCATAGAACGTAAGTCTGCCTCAGGGGAAGTAGCTTTCTTCACAGCCCAAAGTAGCCAACTATATGCCAGTAACAGGTTGCTTATTTTTGGTAGGAAACTGTTGTTCCAGTTCACCACTATTTCTCCTGCATTATTTATGCAAATAAAACAAAAATAAATAATTATAAAATAAATAAAATAATAAAAAATAACAATAATTTTAAAAGGTAGAGATGTCTTCAGAACTAATGGATGACCAGATATTAGCTAGGCATGCCCATGGCCATAAGAATAATAAATCTGTGTTGTGTTTGGAGGAAGCGTATGAGATTTTCATGAAATAAGACTGAAAGGGAAGTTCAGTTCAGTTCAGTGACTCAGTCGTATCCGACTCTTTTCGACCCCATGAACCATAGCATGTCAGGCCTCCCTGTCCATCACCAACTCCCGGAGTCCACCCAAACCCATGAGTTGGTGATGCCACCCAACCAACTCATCCTTTGTCATCCCTTTCTCCTCCTGCCCTCAATCTTTCCCAGCATCAGGGTCTTTTCAAATGAGTCAGTTCTTCACATCAGGTGGCCAAAGTATTGGAGTTTCAGCTTCAACATCAGTCCTACCAATGAACACCCAGGACTGATCTCCTTTAGGCTGGACTGGTGGCATGTCCTTGCAGTCCAAGGGACTCTCAAGAGTCTTCTCCAACACCACAGTTCAAAAGCATCAATTCTTTGGTGCTCAGCTTTCTTTATAGTCCAATTCTCATATTCGTACATTACTACTGGAAAAACCATAGCCAAGTAATGTCTCTGCTTTTTAATATGCTGTCTCAGTTGGTCATAACTTTCCTTGTTGACTTGTCATCAACAACCAAGATGGCATACTTGAAATCATCAATCACAAAGTAAAAATTACTTTTGTTTCCCTAATCCATATATAAGTTAAAAATTTAAAGAAAATTCATTAATGATACCAAAATAAAAGCTTTACTACTTTTAAGTAGAAAATAAGGTATTCCTCTTTTTAAACTAATTTCAAACTAAATAAGTAAAACAGCTCACCTCTTTACAGCAGCTTCTTCGTGAACATACTAAAACAATATCACGCTCTGGTCTGTACTTACATATTCACCAATAATTTTTTGGTGAACGACTCATACATTTCCCTCTGAGTAGAAGGCAAATGGCACCCCACTCCAGTACTCTTGCCTGGAAAATCCCATGGATGGAAGAGCCTGGTGGGCTGCAGTCCATGGGGTCGTTAAGAGTCAGATACAACTGAGCTACTTAACTTTCACTTTTCACTTTCATGCACTGGAGAAGGAAATGGCAACCCACTCCAGTGTTCTTGCCTGGAGAATCCCAGGGACAGGGGAGCCTGGTGGGCTGCCATCTATGGGGTCGCACAGAGTCGGACACGACTGAAGAGACTTAGCAGCAGCAGCAGGCAAAACAGGGAAAGGAGTACATCAAGGCTGTATATTGTCACCCTGCTTATTTAACTTACATGCAGAGTACATCATGATAAATGCTAGGCTAAATGTAGCACAAGCTGGAATCAAGATTGCTGGGAGAAATATCAATAACCTCCAATATGCAAATGAAACTACCCTTATGGCAGAAAGTGAAGAACTAAAGAGCCTCTTGATGAAAGTGAAAGAGGAGAGTGAAAAATTGTCTTAAAGCTCAACATTCATAAAACTAAGATCATAGCATCCAGTCCCATCACTTCATGGCAAATAGATGGCGAAACAGTGGAAACAGTGACAGATTTTATTTTATTTTTTGGGGGGCAGGGCTCCAAAAATCACTGCAGATGGTGACTGCAGCCATGAAATTAAAAGACACTTGCTCCTTGGAAGAAAAGTTATGACCAACCTAGACAGAATATTAAAAAGCAGAGACATTACATTTGTCAACAAAGGTCCATCTAGTCAAAGCTATAGTTTTTCCAGTAGTCATGTATGGATGTGAAAGGTGGACTATAATGAAAGATGAGCGCCAAAGAATTGATGCTTTTGAACTGTGGTGTTGGAGGAGACTCTTGAGAGTCCCTTGGACAGCAAGGAGATCCAACCACTCCATCCTAAAGGAAGTCAGTCCTGAATATTCATTGGAAGGACAGATGCTGAAGCTGACACTCCAATACTTTGGCCAACTGATTGCAAAGAAATGACTCATTTGAAAAGACCCTGATGCTGGGAAAGATTGAAGGCAGGAAGAGAAGGGGCTTACAGAGGATGAGACGGCATTACCAACTCAAGGGACATGAGTTTGAATAAACTCCAGGAGTTGGCAATGGACAGGTAGGCCTGTCCTGGTGTGCTGCAGTTCTTGGGGTTGCAAAGAGTCAGACATGACTGAGTGACTGAACTGAACTGAACTGAGAAGGCAAAACACCCCTAGATGTCTAAGATGGATGCAAAGGATAAACAGGAAAAATGACTGTATGGAGATTTGGGGTGGAAGTAAAAGAAAGAGAATGGGTTTGAGGCAATACATTTGAAAAAAACAAGAATTTTAATTGGTTCCTTACCCCACGGTACTGGCTTTCATTGAAAATTTGAGGTGGCAGGGGGTATCCTGTGGCTGGTCGACTGTTTTCAGGTACATTTTCTCTCATCCACTTCCGATTTTCTTCATTGGCTGCAATATCTTTTTCTTCAAATCCTATTTTGTTAGCTTCTAAGAAACCAAGCACATCTTGCTGTTTTTTCTTAATCTAAGACCCAAAGGACAAGAAATTATATTGTTGAACAAACAACTTTTATTGTTTTTATTTTTCAAATTTAATAAAAGTGTGTTAATGAACTAGTAGAAATGAATTCATACATAGATCAAGATTTGTGGCTTTTCAGAACACATGTGGTTTTCCCTCTTTATTAATGTGTTCTCAGTGATGTCTCATAAGAGGATTGAAGAGCTTTCAGTTCACAGATCCTGTTATCAACCTGATTTTCTTTTTCCTCTGAAATTACCACATCTAATCATGTAGAATAAAAGCTAGCTGATGCATATCAATAATATAAAAGGCAATTAACTAAAAAGTATTTACAGACCTCTCTTAATTTTAGCTTGTTGGAAGTCATCCCAAATGACCTGTCTAATTCCTGTCTTAATAAGCATCACATAGCTAACAGAAATGAATCTTAAGAATGTTTCAAGCCTCTATGCCTCAATTTTCATCATTTAGAATAGAAACTGAAGAAGATCTAAGCCTGCTTTTATAAGTTTGAAATGTACCTGTACCATTCATTAGCCCTTAACATGTAATACTAAGGAATCTTAGAGATAATACACTTATTTTGTCTCCTAATTGTTCCTGCTGCTGCTGCTGCTGCTAAGTCTCTTCAGTCGTGTCCGACTCTGTGCGACCCCATAGATGGCAGCCCACCAGGCTCCCCTGTCCCTGGGATTCTCCAGGCAAGAACACTGGAGTGGGTTGCCATTTCCTTCTCCAGTGCATGAAAGTGAAAAAATAAAGTGAAGTCACTCAGCCATGTCCGACTCCTATTGACCCCATGGACTGCAGCCCACCAGGCCCCTCCGTCCACGGGATTTTCCAGGCAAGAGTACTGGAGTGGGTTGCCATTGCCTTCTCTGGCCCTAATCGTTCCTAGAAGGCTTTAAAATAATAAAATTAATATTTTTAGGTTTATTCCGTGATATGCATTTCTTTTAGAACCTTGATCACACATCTATAGTAATTTACCCAAATTTAAAATTTAGCAAACATTTCTGAGCTGCAGAGCACAATCAATAAATATTTCTTCATGGAACTACACTAAAAAGACTCACGGAGCAGGAGCATCAAAAATACAAAATCAAAAGAAAAAGTCTTTTTAATGGAAATCAAAATGAAAAATAAAAAGAAACTTTCATATAGTCAAATTTTCTTTAGATTTGTATCCCCACATACACATACATACATGAATAAACAGAGGTCATATTCTGTTCTTCTAACATGTTTGTGACTACAGGTAATTTTATCTCTCATCACACAACGCCAGGAAAAAAAAAATTCTCAACTTCTCCCAATAGGAACTGAAATCTCTAAAAGATATTTAGATCAGAGTACAGAATGTCCTCCTTTAAAGATCACTTACTGCTGCTACTGCTGCTGCTGCTGCTAAGTCGCTTCAGTCGTGTCCAACTCTGTGAGACCCCATAGACGGTAGCCCACCAGGCTCCCCCGTCCCTGGGATTCTCCAGGCAAGAACACTGGAGTGGGTTGCCATTTCCTTCTCCAAAGCATGAAAGTGAAAAATGAAAGTGAAGTTGCGCAGTCGTGTCCGACTCTTTGTGACCCCATGGACTGCAGCCTACCAGGCTCCTCCATCCATGGGATTTTCCAGGCAAGAGTGGGGTGCTCACAGTGGGGTGCCATTGCCTTTTTTGAAAGATCACTTACAATCCAGCAAAATTTGTAGCCAATTTTTCTAATAGGAATCATATTTCCTTATTAACTTATAAAATCAAACTTTAATTTATAAATGTAACAATACTACACCCTGAATCAGGAAGATCCCCTAGAGAAGGGAATGGCTACCCACTCCAGTAATCTTGCCTGGAGAATCCCATGGACAGAGAAGCCTGGTGGCTACAATCCATGGGATTGAAAAGAGTCAGACATGACTGAGCAACTAAGCACACCACCTTTTGAATTTTGAGGATTGTTCTTGTTCAGTCACTCAGTCGTGTTTGACTCTGACTCTTTGTGACCCCATGGGCTTCAGCACGCCAGGCCTCCCCATCCCTCACCATCTCCTGGAGCCTGCTCAAACTCATGTCCATAGAGTTGGTTATACCATCCAATCATCTTGTTCTCTGTCGTCCCCTTCTCCTCCTGCCTTCAATCTTTCCCAGCATCAGGGTCTTTTCAAATGAGTCAGCTCTTCACAACAGGTGGCCAAAGTATCGGAGCTACAGCTTCAGCATCAGTCCTTCCAATGAATATTCAGAACTGATTTCCTTTAGGATTGACTGGTTTGATTTCCTTGCAGTCCAAAGGAATCTCAAGAGTCTTCTCCAACACCACAGTTCAAAAGCATCAATTCTTCTGCACTCAGCCTTCTTTATGGTCCATTTCTCACATCCATACATAATTAATGGGAAAACCATAACTTTGACTATATGAACCTTTGTCGGCAAAGTGATGTCTGCTTTCTAATACACTGTCCAGGTTTGTCATAGCTTTCCTTTCAAGAAGCAAACATATTTTAATTTCATGGCTGCAGTCATTGTCTGCAGTGATTTTGGAGCCCAAGAAAATAAAGTCTGTCACTGTTTCCATTGAATTTTGAGGATAATCCATGTAAAAGTCAGTAACAGAAGTGATAGAAGGCTCAGTTAAATTAGTGGGTTTTTATCTCCATGATACTAAAGGAGGTGTTCAGTTTGTGTGGAGTGTGTCAAGTAATTTGTTCATGATTTGCATATTTACAAATTTAAGTAGATATACAGATATCCCATAAATATGGTACTTTGAGGCATTTGCCATCCTAACAGATATTTTTAGTGAATTAAGAGTTACTGTTATATCTAACATGCTAAGAATTATACATGGCCCTCGATGACTGTCACCTGTCATGCTTATGTGAGACAGAAAGCAGAGAACCCTTCAGATAAATAACTCTTTGAGGCCTTTCTCACATTATTGAATGTTTTTTTTTTTTTTGTAAATATGGGAGGGTTTTTTTTTTAATTTTATTTTATTTTTAAACTTTACATAATTGTATTAGTTTTGCCAAATATCAAAATGAATCCGCCACAGGTATACATATGTTCCCCATGTTGAGAACACTGTTCTCTATGTACTGAGTTAAGGCTGTAGCCAGGCCTGGTGTCAGTGGTCATTATAGTATAGCTTCAGTGATGTCTTTACCCTCTAATCATTAGCTCTGGATCACAAGTATTTCTTCCATCTTCTGGAACTGCCTAACAAGTAAGTACACATGCCTCCTAGAGTATTCCACATCTTCAGAGGGCTGAACAAAATGGGCTATAATACTTTTTAAAGTAGATTCTGCCCTAGCAATATGAACATTTATCCAGGTTTGAATCTTCAGGAAATGTAAAAAATGTTTCTTAACTTGATATATCTGTAAGTCCATTTTCAAATATCAATTTTACTTCCTACAGGGATGATTTATATCTACAGAGTTAGTGCCTATAGGTACATGCTCACTAAAATATATCCCTACAAAGTGGCTTTGGACAGATGTGACTGAAAGCCATACATTGCTAGAACAATTAGGAACAATTGTTCAGAACAATTAGGAATGGGTATCACAAAGTTTCCCTAAGGAATAAAATTTAAATTTCCTACAGGAAAAAATACTTTGGAGTTAAAAGGTTACTGATATCCTTTTCAACACACAAATGTATTTGCAAGTAGACAATGGCACTGTTCAAGAATTTAGATCAATCTTTTTCAAAGAGCAAACCACACTCCCCACTTCCATCCAAAGAATGCTTACCTGTCAGGGTTTGAGATTTAGGGTATCCATCCCACCAAAGACACAGAGCAGGGCTGCTGAAAAACTGCCTACAGAAAAAATGTGTCTCCAGCTATCCTCAGTAACTTTCCTGTCTGTCAGCCAAAGGTCAAGTTTTGTTTTTGTTTTTGTTTTTGTTTTTTTTAAAGAGGGAAACTGATAAGGTTTCTGCTTTAGAAAGTGTCAGAGTGAATGTTCAAATTCCAAAGGAAGAACAAAGCTTCAATAATCATGCTTCTAATGGGAAAACAGGAGTCTTTTTCATGACAGTGCTGACCTACAATAAAACATTTAATCAAGATGAGATTTTGTCTTGTTTTATAAATAACCTGACATATTTTCTCAGCTGACACTTTAAAGTGAAGATCAACAGAGGTTCCAACTGTGATGCACTAAAATTTAAAATGATTGTCTGACACTGTATTTCATACCTATTCAACAATATTTCTTGGGTGCCTTTTAAGTGTGTAAGAAATTTATGAGGTTCTCTCAAATGTCTAAAGAAAAATAGCAGATTCCCTCCTAAAATTACAATCTAGTGGGAAGGATTAGACATAAATATATTAAAAATTTTAATTACAACAATGGTGTTTAAATATGAAAGTAAAACAACCATACAAAGTGTTTAGGTGAGAGGAGTCAAGTGAATGACAAAGCAAATGAGTGGAAGGAACTTAGAACAGAAAGTAAGTGTTTATTGCTATGAGTGATGCCACTTAGACTAAGCTTAATAATGACTTCACAAATGCTACATACATATCCATCTATACTGAATGCAGTCTCATGCTTACTAAAAGCATAATGTGCTTAGTAAAGCTTAATATAAACAACCAGCTGTGAAAAATGAGCTCACAACTATTATGGCATATTGCACTAGAACAATGAAAAGTACAGTATTATAAAATAAACCTGTATACTTTATAAATGGATGCTCAAAATTTCTATGATTAAATTCTTAATGAATAAACACTTATGTATGTATGCATTTTGTCTTTTTATACAATTTACAATTTGTGACCCAGTCAACTTATGCAAAAATAAATTCAGATATATAGACTCCCTTCAATTGGTTCTATTTGTTTCAAATCTGCCATAAGAGAAGCTGCTCTAATTTGTAGAGAAATAATAAGCTTATATTGGCTTAGCCAGTGCCTAATAAGCATTTAAGAGTGGGGTGAAGGAAGCATGAACAAATAGAATTTAAAGCTGTTGTTTTTTTTTTTTTTTTTTTTTTTAGTCTTTTACTAATCTACTTACCAAATATACCCAAAAGGAAAATCAAATCTGAACCCCCAGTCTGTTTGGCTATAGACCACAGCAGCATTGCCACTGTGTAGTCATTTGGTAACCAAAGAGATCTGCATGCATTTTTAAGAGAATACTGTAATGAGTCCTTAAGCCACTGGCTTCTTACCGCTTAATCTAATGGTGCAACCACAGCAAGAGACATTTGCTTTCAGCTTGCCTGTTTTGCAATATTTTAAAAAATGCTTTGGTCACAATCAGCCATGAAAAACTTGTAATTCATATCTCTTTACCAACAAGTCTGCGACAAATCTAGGTTAAGACTATTAAGAATTTTCTTGTTGATCTCCCACCTCTACCTCTAGCTCTCTGGAGTTCTCCTGACAGATATTCCACAATGTAGCAGCATAAGAGCACAATGCAAGGTTTGCTATTTTATTGCTGCCTGCCATCCCAAAATGCTGTTACTACTTTCTCTTTTAGTTGCACTTTTACCACATTACGTCTAAAGAGATGTTAAGGCCCAAGTAATTTCAGAATTAGAGCCTTGTGTGAAAAGACGAAAGGTAGATATTTAAAGGTACTTTCTCAAAAATAGCTATTACTATGTCTTAAGGTGGTCACTGGAGAAGGCAATGGCACCCCACTCCAGTACTCTTGCCTAGAAAATCCTATGGACGGAGGAGCCTGGTAGGCTGCAGTCCATGGGGTCGCTAAGAGTTGGATACTACTGAGCGACTTCACTTTGACTTTTCACTTTCATGCATTGGAGAAGGAAATGGCAACCCACCTCAGTGTTCTTGCCTGGAGAATTCCAGGGACGGGGGAGCCTGGTGGGCTGCCATCTATGGGGTTGCACAGAGTCAGATACGACTGAAGTGACTTAGCAGCAAGGTGGTCACAGTAAAGACAGTACAGTCACGCCTAATTTTCTGGGTTAAGAAGACTTTTCTTGATCAGTTCTGAATAATCTCATCTATTCAGCCCTTTCATATCTTAAGTTTTTCTCTAGCGTAAGAAGGAACTGTGATGTCTCTTCAATTCCTTCAGACACTGCTCCATGTGTAGATCCAGGAAGTTGTGAAATAAGGAGCACCAATTTGATTCAATTTGATTCAATTCAATTCAATCTTCTGATGCCTGAAACTTTATCATTACTGACTTAGAATGGGCAGGAAGTGTGCATGTTTGAGTGGAAGGAGGGACTGCCTGGAGAGGAGTAGGTAAGGAAACAGTGAAGTTTCTTTGTGTGCCTTAGAATTTTGCACAGAGTCGTCCCTACTTAAACTCTAACAGAAGGTTACACAAAAATGCATCAGCAATGCCCTCCCAAGGTAATCTGAAAACAAAATTTCCAAGCCTTACTGTATGTTATTATTGAGTTAAGCTTTGTGCCAGATAAAGACCTTTAAGGAGAAAGGAAGACTAAGGCTTGTTGAGTGTTTGCTGAGTATCAAATTCTTTGTGAGGCTATGTATACATTGCTCTTGAAATCCTCACAATTCTGAAAGGTTAGTATGATTATTCATTTTACAACAATGGAAACTGAGATTTAGAAAGGTTGACAGACCTGCCTGAGAAGAATGACCTATTAATTGCATGTACCAAAATACAAATCTAAAGCTATCTGGATGCAAAGCCCTGTTCTTTTTCACTACATGTAGTACATAATAGAATTCACAATCTTGCTGGGGAAATGGGACTGACACATATGAGAGAGTTCCTTCTAAACTATGTGATACAGAATAGAAAGACAACAAACCTGAGATATGTTATCTTCCAAATAGCCTAATTTAGTGTATTTGATTTTCCAGGTATTATGGTCTCTTTTCACTTGACCAGTCTAAATTGACCCCACTGAATTCCCAAGTCCACCAATTTGTGGGCTGGCTTGCTTGTACATAGGCAGCATGCACAGAGGAGAACTGAATGGAATATAATGAGGCCTCTGATTTCTTGTTGACTGCACTGAGAACAATGTAGCTCATGTCTCCCCTTTGCCAAGCATTTCATCACTTAATGGTTCTGAGTGGGTGAAGTTGGTATGCAGGGTATATTTCTGTATTTTAAATTTACAAAGAAACAGATAAGAAAGAGCAAGAACATCAGATGCTTCCCATTCTTTATTATTTTTTAAATAAGCAATGTACCCATCACTTTAAAAAAGTCCAACAATCATCTCATACAGCAAAATGATCATAATACAATAAACTACTCACTTGAAAGTAAAAAAAAAAAAAAAAAGCTTTAACTGAGTCAGTAAGAGACAGAGGGACTAAAAGAAAGAGTATCTACAGAGAAAAGTTTCAGATAAGAGAAGGCTTATAAAGATGAGATAATTCAGAACTGAAACTTAATTTAGTCAAGAAAAGCTCTTTTAATCCAGAAAATGAAGGTGGCTATACTTTCACCTCCTGCAGGTTAACTTCAAACCCACATAGTCTTATCAAATGTACATGCCAAGAGAAATGTCTGTTGTTGTTTGGCTGCTAAGTCATGTCCAACTCTTTGTGACCCCATGGACTACAGCTCACTGGGCTCCTCTGTCTAGAGAAGTATTAGCAGGTTAATAAATAATAGACTAACTTGACCAAAGACTGAAAGCCACAGAATCAAAATATATACTGTAATCCTACTGCTGCTACACTGGTTCCCTGTGGCCAATTTCAACCTTACCCCCTACTGCTTAAATTTAAAGTTTCTACATAATGTTTTATCTACCACTATAAAAATATGCATTACTCAGCCACCTTATAGCAGATCAAGCTGCCTTTATTCTTGCCTGAGTTTATTGTGCCAAAGACCTTGAAAAGGTCAGTTTTCATTCCAATCCCAAAGAAAGGCAATCCAAAGACCGTACAAACTACACTTCAGCTGTGTTCATTAAGCATGCTAGCAAGGTAATGCTCAAAATCCTTCTAGCTAAGCTTCAGAAGTACATGAACCAAGAACTTCCAGATGTACGAGTTGGATTTAGAAAAGACAGAGGAACCAGAGATCAAATTGTCAACATTTGTTGGATCATGGAGAAAGCAAGGGAATTCCAGGAAAAAAAAAAAATCTATTTCTGCTTCAGTGACTACACTTAAGCCTTTGACTGTGTGAATCACAACAAACTGTGGAAAATCCTTAAAGAGATACCAGACCACCTTACCTGTTTCCTGAGATCCTGTGTGTAGTTCAAGAAGCAACAGTTAGAACCAGACATGGAACAACAGATTAGTTCAAAATTAGAAAAGGAATACATCAAGGCTGTATATTGTCACTCTACTTATGTAACTTATACACAGAGTACATCATACGAAATGCTGGGCTGGATGAATCACAAGTTGGAATCAAGACTGTGGGGAGAAATATCGACCTCAGATATGCAGAGGATACCACATTAATGGCAGAAAGTGAAGAGCAACTAAAGAGCCTCTTGATGAGGGTGAAAGACGAGAGTGAAAAAGCTGACTTAAAACTCAGCATTCAAAAAACTAAGATCATGGCATCCTGTCCAATCATTTCATGGTAAATAGATGGCAAAAAAGTGAAAACAGTGACAGATTTTACTTTCTTCGGCTCCAAAATCATTGTGGACGGTGAGTGTATTCATGAAATTAAAAGATAATTGTTCTTAGGAAGGAAAGCTATGACAAACCTAGACAGTGTATTAAAAAGCAAAGACATTATTTTGCCAACAAAGGTCCATCTAGTTGTAGATATGTTTTTTTCCAGTAGTCATGTATGAATGTGAGAGTTGGACCATAAAGGAAGGCTGAGCACCAAAGAACTGATGCTTTCAAACTGAGGTGCTAAAGAAGACATTTGAGAGTGACTTGGACAGCAAGATCAAACCAGTCAAGTCCATTCATATTGCTGAAAATGGTAAAATTTCATTCTTTTTCATGCTTGAATAAGATTCTAGTGTACATATATAACACATATTCTTTATCCATTAATCTGTTGATGAACACTGAGATTGCTTCCATATCATGTAAATACTGCTGCTATGAACATTGTGGTGTGGTAGTTTTTTGAGTTAGTGTTTCAGCTGTTTTTGGATATATACCCAGGAATGGAATTGCTGAGTCATGTAGTAGTTTTATTTTTACTTTTTAAAGAAACCTCCATACTGCTTTCCATAGTGACTTTACCAACTTACATTTTCACCAACAGTGTACATGGGTTCCCTTTTACAGAGGAAAAACACACTTTAAAGCACAGACTGTAAGAAGAGAGAATGAAAAACACTGCATAATCATAAATGGATTAATATAAGAAGAAGATACAATGATTGGAAATATATATACACACAACAAAGGAGTGCCTCAATGTCTAAGGCAAATATTAACAGTAAATAAAGGGAGAAATTGTCACCCTGCTTATTTAACTTATACGCAGAGTACAACATGAGAAATGCTGGACTGGAAGAAGCACAAGCTGGAATCAAGATTGCCGGGAGAAATATCAATAACCTAAGATATGCAGATGACACGACCTTTATGGCAGAAAGTGAAGAGGAACTAAAAAGCCTCTTGATGAAAGTGAAAGTGGAGAGTGAAAAAGTTGGCTTAAAGCTCAACATTCAGAAAACGAAGATCATGGCATCCAGTCCCACCACTTCATGGGAAATAGATGGGGAAACAGTGGAAACAGTGTCAGACTTTATTTTGGGGGGCTCCAAAATCACTGCAGATGGTGACTGCAGCCATGAAATTAAAAGACGCTTGCTCCTTGGAAGGAAAGTTATGACCAACCTAGATAGCATATTCAAAAGCAGAGACATTACTTTGCCAACAAAGGTCTGTCTAGTCAAGGCTATGGTTTTTCCTGTGGTCATATATGGATGTGAGAGTTGGACTGTGAAGAAGGCTGAGCACCAAAGAATTGACGCTTTTGAACAGTGGTGTTGGAGAAGACTCTTGCGAGTCCCTTGGACTGCAAGGAGATCCAGCCAGTCCATTCTGAAGGAAATCAGCCCTGGGATTTCTTTGGAAGGAATGATGCTAAAGCTGAAGCTCCAGTACTTTGGCCACCTCATGTGAAGAGTTGACTCATTGGAAAAGACTTTGATGCTGGAAGGGATTGGGGGCAGGAGGAGAAGGGGGACGACAGAGGATGAGATGCCTGGATGGCATCACTGAGTCGATGGACATGAGTCTGGGTGAACTCCGGGAGTTGGTGATGGACAGGGAGGCCTGGCGTGCTGCAATTCATGGGGTCGCAAAAGAGTCAGACACGACTGAGCGACTGAACTGAACTGAACTGAAAGGGAGAAATTGACAGTAACACAATAATAGTATTAGACTTTAAGACCGCATTTATATCAGTGGACAGATAATCCAGACTGAAAATCAATAAGAAAGAACTGGCCTTAAAGGACACAATAGAGCAAATGAGCTTAATAGACATATATAAAAAACAGTCCATCCAAAAGCAATAGAAAACACATTTCTTTTAAGTGAACATATAACAGTCTCCAGAATAGATCACATGCAAGGCCATAGAAAATCTTGGTAAATTTAAGAAGACTGAAATCATACCAATCATTTTTCTAATTACAGTACTATGTGACAAGAAACAAAAGTTAAGGGAAAAAAAGATGCAAAAAAAAAAAAAAAAAAAGACAAACACATGGAGGCTACTAAACAATTGGTCATGGAATAAATCAAAATGGCAGTGAAAAAATATCTAGAGACAAATGGAAATGAAACCACAATGGTCTTAAACCTATGGGATGTGGTGAAAACGGTTCAAAGAGGAGTCTACAGCAATCTAGATAAAGAGAAAAAATTCAGATAACGGTCTAAACTTACACCAAAAGGAACTAGAAAAAGAAGAACAAAGGCAAAAGATAGTATAAAAAGAGAAATAATGAAGAGCAGAGCAGAAACCAAGCAAATGCTGGGAAGGGGGGGAGGGGAGAAAAAGCAACAAAGAGACTAACAGCTGATTCTCTGAAAACAAACAAAATAATAAATTTTATGCCAGACTCAGGAAAGTTTTCCCTTGAAGTACGAAAGGAAGTAGGGCAAAGGCTAACAGAGTTTTGCCAAAAGAATGCACTGGTCATAGCAAACACCCCCTTACAACAACACAAGAGACAACTGTACACATGGACATCAACAGATGGTCAATACAGAAATCAGATTGATTATATTATTTGTAGCTGGAGCAGTCCTGTACAATCAGCAAAAACAAGACCGGGAGCTGACTGTGACTCACATAATGAAATCTTTATTGCAAAATTCAGAACAACTACGCCATTCAGTTATGACCTAAAAGAAATCCTTTAGGATTATACAGTGGAAGTGAAAAATAGATTCAGGGGATTACATCTGATAGACAGAGTGCCTGAACAACTACAGAAGGACGTTTGTAACATTGTACAGAAGGTGAGATCAAAACCATCCCCAAGAAAAAGAAATGCAAGAAAGTAAAACAATCATATGAGGAGGCCTTACAAATAGCTGAGAAAAGAGAAGCAAAGGAGAAAAGGAAAGATATACCCATCTAACTGCAGAGTTCCAAAGAATAGCAAAGAGAGATAAGAAAGCCTTCTTCAGCAATCAATGCAAAGAAATAGAGGAAAACAACACAATGGGAAAGACTAGAGATCACATCAAGAAAATTAGAGATACCAAGGGAATATTTCACGCAATGATGGGCACAAAAGAGGACAGAAACAGTATGGACGTAACAGAAGCCAAAGATATTAAGAAGAGGTGGCAAGAATACACAGAAGAACTACACAAAGAAGATTTTAGTGACCCCGATGACCACGATGGGGTAATCACTCACCTAAAGCCAGACATTTTTGAGTGCTAAGTCAAGGGAGCCTTAGGAAACATTACTACTAACAAAGCTACTGGAGATGATGGAATTCCGGCTGAGCTATTTCAAATCCTAAAAGATGATACCATTAAAGTGTTGCACTCAATATGCCAGCAAATTTGGAAAACTCAGCAGTGGCCAGAAGACTGCAAAAGGTCAGTTTTCATTCCATTCCCAAAGGAACGCAATGCCAAAGAATGTTCAAACTACCATACAATTGCACTCATTTCACATGCTAGCAAAGTAACGCTCAAAATTGCCCAAGCTAGGCTTCAACAGTAGGTGAACCACGAACTTCCAGATGTTCAAGCTTGATTTAGAAAAAGCAGAGGAAGCAGAGATCATATTGCCAACATCTATTAGATCAGAGGAAAACCAAGAGAGTTCCATAAAAACATCAATTTCTTCTACATTGACTAAGCTAAAGCCTTGTACTGTGTGGATCAAAACAAATGGTGGGAAATTCTTCAAAAGATGAAGAATTTCAAAACACCAGAAAGGGAAAACCTCCAAAAGAAAGGGAAGACCACATTTCTTCCTTCCTAGAAACTTGTATGCAGGTCAAGAAGCAACAGCTGGAACCAGACATGGAACAATGGACTGATTCAAAATTGGGAATGGAGTACGTCAAGGCTGTAAACTGTCACACTGCTTATTTAACTTATATACAGAGTCCATCATGTGAAGCTCAAGCAGGAATCAAGATAGCTGGGGAAAATATCAATAACCCCAGATATGCAGATGACATCTCTTTTATGGCAAAAAGTGAAGAGGAACTAAATATTGATGAAGGTGAAATAAGAGAGTGGAAAAGCTAGTTTAAAACTCAATATTTGGAAAACAAGATGGTGGAGGAGGAGGTGGACGTGGATGTATCTCTCCATGGATACATCAGGAATACACCTTCAGACATAGAAGTGCATGCAGAACACCAGCTGAGAATGGACAGGAGTATCTAAGAAGCAGAAAATAGTCTATACAGCTACGCAAAACTGGGTAAAATGAAGGAACTAGGGGGAAAAGCAAGAGTGTTAGTAGGACTGGACCTAAACTTGGCAGGTGGGGAAACTGAATCAGAGATCCGATCCCCACATTGGGGCAGTTGTGTCAGAGGAGAAATATTTAAGGCTGAGAGTGAAACAGCTGATCTGTGGCAGCCTAAATGGAATGAAAACAGACACTCCTTGCCGCAGCCATACATACCATAGACAGGGACACGAGTCCTCTGGAAGGCGCAGCAGCTAGGAGCTGGAGGTTAGGGATTGTGGAACAATCCCAGGATGAGGGTTGCTGTTGACTGTGGAGAGACGGATAGAGGGGATGTGAGGGAGGAGACTGTGGTGGAAAATGCCTGTGGAGGAGAGCCAGGCAGCCATGGAAGCAAGGCAATACTGCTGAGTCACGTGTGGGGGGTGGAGCCATGACCATAGCCTCTCTCTCCCCACACTCCAGCACTGGCAGCTGAACAGTGGAGAGGTTGGCCCATCAAATGCCTGAGGTACTGAACTACAGAGTTAGGACTCCACCCAGGATTCCCCTTTAATCTCATTCAAAATTGATGGACAAATAAAAAGCTTTTCAGACAAGCAAAAGTTAAGTGAATTCAAGGTGACCAACAAATGGGATTACAACAAATGTTTTAAAAGAAACGTTGAAGGGATTATATAGTCAAGAAACACAAGAGAAGAAGAAGAAGAAGAAGAAGAAGAAGAAGAAGAAGAAGAAAAAAAAAAACAGTCCCAAACAATTAAGAAAATGGCAATAGAAACATATATATCAATAATTACTTTAAATGTAAATGGATTACATGCTCCAATCAAAGGACACAGACTGGCTGAATGGATACAAAAATAAGACTCATGTACTTGCTGCCTAAAAGAAACCCACTTCAGACCTAAAGACACATATAGACTGAAAGTGAGAGGATGGAAAAATATATTCCATGCCAATGGGAAGTAAAGGAAAGCTGGGGTAGCAATCCTCATATCAGACAAAAGAGACCTTAAAATAAAGAAGTTTACAAAAGATAAGGAAGGATACTACATAATGATCAAGGGATTGATCCAAGAGGAAGACATAGCAATTGTAAATATCTATGCACCAAACACATGAGCACCTCAATACATAAGACAATCACTAACAGATATAAAAGGAAAAAAAAAAAGTAACACAATAATAGTAGGAGACTTTAAAACTGCATTCATACCAATGGACAGATCATCAAAACAGAAAATTGATAAGGAACCACAAGTCTTAAATCATGCATAAGCTGAGATGGATCTCATTAATGTCTTCAGGACATTCCATATAAATGCAGAATACAACTTCTTCTCAAATGCACATGGAACATTCTCCAGGATAGACCACATCGTGGGTAACAAATCAAAGCTCAGTAAATTTCAGAAAGTTGAAATTGTATCAAGTATCTTCTCTAACCACAATGGTATGAGACTAGATATCAATTACAAGAAAAAAAAATGTAAGTAACTCAGACACATGGAGATTAAACAACACATTTATAAATAATCAACAGGTTAGTGAATAAATCAAAAGGGAAATTAAAACATTTCTAGGAACAAATGACAATGAAAACATGAGAGCTCAAAACCTATGGGATGCAGTAAAAGCAATTCTAAGAGGGAAGTTTATAGCAATACATTCCTACCTCAAGAAACAAGAAAAACATCGAATAGATAACCTATCTTTACACCTAACCAGAAAAAGAAGAACAAAAAAATGACAAAATTAGTAGAAGGAAAGAAATCATAAAAATCCAAGCAGAAATAAGTGAAAAGGAAATGAAAGAAACAATAGTAAAGCTTAATAAAACTAAAAGCTAGTTCTTTGAGAAGATAAAATTGACAAACCTTTAGCCAGACTCATCAAGAAAAAGAGAAGGATCAAATCAACAAAATTAGAAATTAAAAAGGAGAGTTTACAACAGACAATGCAGAAATACAAAAGATTATGAGACTATTATGAACAACAATATGGCAATAAAATGGATAGCCTGGGAGAAATAAATAAATTCTTAGAAAAGCTCAATCTTACATGACTGAAAAAGGAAGAAATGGAAATTATGCAAAACCAAATTACAAGCACTGAAATTGAAGCTGTGATCAAAAATTTCACACACAAAAGAAATTCAGGACCAGATGGCTTCACAGGAGAATTCTATCAAACATTTAGAGAAGAGCTAATGCCTATCCTTCTAAAACTCTTTCAAAAAATTGCAGAGGAAGGAATACTTCCAAATTAATTCTATGAGGCCAACATCACCCTGATACCAAAACCAGACAAAGACAACACACAAAAAGAGAAAACTACAGGCCAATTTCACTGATGAACATAGCTGCCAAAATCCTCAACAAAACTTTAGCAAACATAATTCAGCAACACATCATAAAGCTCATACACCATGATCAAATTCGGTTTATTCCAGGGATGCAAGGATTCTTAAATATACACAAATCAATCAATGTGATACACCATTTAAACAAAATGAAAGATAAAAACTATACAATAATCTCAATAGATGCAGAAAATGGCTTTGACAAAATTGAGCACCCATTTATGATTAAAATTCTTGAAAAAATGGGCATAGAAGGAAGCTGCATCAAAATATTAGCAGCCATATATGATAAGCTTATAGCAAACATTATTCTCAACATTGAAAAACTGAAAGCATTCCCCCTAAGAAGATGAAAAAGAAAAGGGTTCCCACTTTCACCACTATTATTCAACATAGTTCTAGAAATCCTAGCTACAGCAATTGGAGAAGAAAAAGAAATAAAAGGAATCCAGAATGAAAAAGAAGTAAAGCTCTCACTGTTTGCAGATGACATGATACTGTACATAGAAAACCCTAAAGATAGTATCAGAAAAGTATTAGAGCTAATCAGTGAATTTAGCAAAGTTGCAGGATACAAAACCAATACACAGAAGTCACTTGCATTTCTATATGCTAACAATGAAAAATCTGAAAGAGAAATTAAAGAATCAATCCCATTCATCATTGCAACAAAAACAATTAAATCTCTAGGAATAAACTTACCTAAGGAGACAAAATGATTGTACACAGAAAATTATAAGACACTAATGAAAGAAATCAAAGACGACATAAACAGATGGAGAGATATTCCATGTTCCTTGGTAGGAAGAATCAATATCGTCAAAATGACTATACTATCAAATGCAATCTACACATTTAATGTGATCCCTATAAAATTACCAATAACATTTTTGACAGAACTAGGACAAAAAAAAAAAATCAAAATTCATATGGAAACACAAAAGACCCTGAATAGCCAAAGCAGTCTTGAGAATGAAGAATGGAGCTTGAGGAATAAACCTTCTTGACTTTAGACTATACCACAAGCTACAGTCATCAAGACAGTATGGTACTGGCAAAAACAAAACAAAACAAAACAAAAATAAAACATAAATATAGATCAATGGAACAAGATAGAAAGCCCAGAAATAAACCTATGCACCTATAGGTACCTTATTTTTGACAGAGAAGGCAATGATATAAAATTGGGTAAAGACAGCCTCTTTAATAAATGGTGCTGGGAAAACTGGACAGCTACATGTAAAGGAATGAAATTAGAACACTTCCTAACAACATACAAAAAGATAAACTCAAAATGGATTAAAACCCCAAATGTAAGACCAGAAACTATAGAACTCTTAGAGGAAAATATAGGCAAAACACTTAATGATATAAATCAAAGCAAGAGCCTCTATGACCCACCTCCTAGAGTAATGGAAACAAAAACAAAAGAAAACAAGTGAAATTTGATGAAACTTAAAAGCTTTTGCACAGCAAAAGAAACTACAATAAGCAAGGTGAAAAGACAACCCTCAGAATGGGAGAAAGTAATCACAAAGGAAACAACTGACAAAGGATTAATTTCCAAAATATACAAAGAGCTCATACAACTCTATGTCAGAAAAACAAACAATCTAATAAAAAAGTGGGAAAAAGACCTAAATATATATTTCTCCAAAGAAGACATACAGATGGCTAACAAACACATGAAAAAATGGTCAACATTGCTCATTATTAGAGAAATGCAAATCAAACTACAAATATCACCTCAGTCTGGTCTGAATGGCCATGATCAAAAAGTCTACAAACAATAAATGCTGCAGAGAGTGTGGAGAAAAGGGAACATTCTTGTACTATTGGTGGAATGTAAATTGATACAGCCACTATGGAAGACAGTATGGAGATTCCTTAAAAACTAGGAATAAAACCACCATAAATAAACAAAACCAGCAATCCCACTCCTAGGCATACACACTGAAGAAACCAAAATTGAAAGACACATGTATCCTATTGTTCACTGTGGTACTATTTACAATAGCTAGACCACGGAAGCAACCTAGATGTCCATTGACAGATGAATGGATAAAGAAGTTGTGGTACATATACACAATGGAATATTACTCAGCCATAAGAGGAACATATTTGAGTCAGTTCTAATAAGGTGGATGAAGTGAGAACCTATTATACAGACTGAAGTAAGTCAGAAAGAGAAAGAGAAATATTGTATTTTAACACATATATACAGAAACTAGAAGAATGGTTCTGAAGAATTTACTTACAGAACAGCAATGGAGAAACAGATATAGAGAATAGACTTATGTACATGGGGAGAGGGAAAGAGAGGTTGAGAAGTATGGAAAGTAACCCAGAAACTTACATTACCATATTAAAATAGATAGCCAACAGGAATTTGCTGTATGGCTCAGAAAACTCGAACAGGAGCTCTGTATCAACCTAGAGGGGTGGGATATGGAGGGAGATAGGAGGAGATTCAAAAAGGAGGAGATGTATGTACACCTATCGGAAAAGGTGATGGCACCCCACTCCAGTACTCTTGCCTGGAAAATCCCATGGATGGAGGAGCCTGGTAGGCTGCAGTCCATGGGGTCGCTAGGAGTCGGACACGACTGAGCGACTTCACTTTCACTTTTCACTTTCATGCATTGGAGAAGGAAGCGGCAACCCACTCCAATATTCTTGCCTGGAGAATCCCAGAGAAGGGGGAGCCTGGTGGGCTGCCATCTATGGGGTCGCACAGAGTCGGACACCACTGACGTGACTTAGCAGCAGCAGCAGCATATGTACACCTATGGCTGATTCATGTTGAGGTTTGACAGAAAACAACAAAATTCTGTAAAGCAACTCTCCTTCAGTAAAAAAACAAAAACAAAAACAAACAAACAAAAAAAAACTCAATATTCAAAAAACTAAGAAAAATGGCATCTGGTCCCTTCACTTCATGGCAAATACATGGGGAAACAATGGAAATCGTGACATACTTTATTTGCTTGGGCAGCAAAATCACTGCAGATGATGAGTGCAGCCATGAAATTAAGAGACACTTGCTCCTTGGAAGAAAAGCTGTGACCAACCTAGACTGTGCATTAAAAAGCAAAGACATTACTTTGTCGACAAAGGTCAATATTGTCAAAGGTATCATTTTTCCAGTAGTTATGTATAGATGTGAGATTTGGACTATAAAGAAGGCTGAACACCAAAGAATTGATCCTTTTGAACTGTGGTGTTGGAGAAGACTCTTGAGAGTTCCTTGGACAGAAAGGATATCAAACCAGTCAATTTTAAAGGAAATCAATCCTGAATACTCATTGGAGGGACTGATGCTGAAACCAAAGCTCCAATACTTTGGCCACCTGATGTGAAGAGCCAAATCATTGGAAAGGACCCTGATGCTGGGAAAGATTGAGTGCAGGAAAGGAAAGGGATGACAGAGGATGGGATGGTTGGATGGCACCCCCGACTCAATGGACAGGAGTTTGAGCAAGCTCTTAGAAATGGTAAATGACAGAGAAACCTGGCATGCTGAAATTCATAGGGTTGCAAAATAGTGGGATATGGCTGAGCAACTGAAAAACAAGAAATCAAGAAAAAGGAGAAGACCCAAATCAAAGTCAGAAATAACTGAGGAAAAGTTACAAACAATACCACAGAAATGTAAGGATCATAAAAGATTCCTATGAACAATTATAAGCTAATAAAATGGACAGATTGGAATAAATGAACATGTTCTAAAAATGTAGAATCTCCCAAGACTGAATCAGGAAATATGAACACAGAGAAAAACAGTAATGAAATTTAATCAATAATTTAAAATACTATCAACAACAGCAAAAAAAATTCCAGGACTAGATGACTTTATATGTGAATTCTACCAAACCTATGTACAAGAGCTAAAACCTATCCTTTTAAAATTGTTCTAAAAACCTGCATAGGAAGGAACTTCCAAACTCATTCTATGAGGCCAGTCTCACACGGTTACCAAAACCAAACAAACGTATCACACAGGAAAAAACAAAATTATAGGCCCAAATCACTGGTGAACATAGACACAGAAATCCTCATCATGTAAGTAAACAGAACCCAACAACACATTAAGAGGATCATATACCATGATCAAGTAGGATTTACCCCAGTGATGCGAGTATTCTTCAACACGTGAAATCAATTAATGTGAGACACCATGTTAACAGATTGAAGAATAAAAACAATATGATCGTCTCAATAGATGCAAATAACCTTTTGATAAAATCCAACATCCATTTATAATAAAAACTCTCCAGCAAGTTGACATCGAGGGAACTTGGAATGGCCTGTGTGCTCAGTCATGTCAAACCCTTTGTGTCCCCATGGACTATATAGCCTGCCAGGCTCCTTTGACCATGGAATCTTCCAGGCAAGAATACTTGAGTGGGTTTCATGAAGGTAATTTCCTACTTCAAGGGATCTTCTCGACCCAGGGATCGAACACACATCTGTTACATTTCCTGCAATGAGAGGTGGATTCTTTACCACTGTGCCACCTGTGAAGACCCCAGAGGGAACCTACTTCAATATAATAAAGGCCATATATAACATGTCTACATATGACATTATATTCGATGGAGAAAATTTGAAAGCACTTCCTCCTAGATCGGGAACAAGAAAGACATGCCCATTCTCACCACAATTATTCAATATACTATTAGCAATCCTAGTGACAACAGTAAGACCAAAAAAAAAAAAAAAAGGAGTAAAAAGAATCCACACTGAAGGCGGGAGGGGGTCCCAAGATGGTGGCACGACAGAACAGGAAGACCACTTTTTCCCAAAAAATTCATCAAAAGATCATTTGAATGCTGAGCAACTTCCACAAAATAACTTCTGAATGCTGGAGAAGAACACCAGGCACCCAGAAAGGCAGCCCAATCTCTTTGAAAGGAGGTATGGCAAAATACAAAATATGAAAAGAGAGACAAATGATTTAGGGACAAGAGACCCATCCTGGGGAGTGGGTCGTGAAGGAGGAGAAGTTTCCATACAGTAGGAAACTCTCCAGGTTTGTCTGTGGGGAGTTTTGGAATCTCAGAGGGCAACATGACTGGGGGTAGGGGGGAACAGAATATGTGCCTAACCACAAATGCCAGCAGAGAAGCAGCCCAGAGGCTCACGTCCACCACCAGCAATTGGGGGATTGGCAGGGAGGCGTGGGTTGCATCATCAGTCCTTAGGGGAAGGACTGGGTTTGAATGTCCTGAGGATGATCTGAGGGACCTAATGTGACATAGCAACCCAAACTGTGAGATTGACAGAGAGACCAAAAAATGAAAGGACCTTTCCCAGGAAAGTTTCCAAAGCTGCATGGTGACCCCAGCACACTCAGAGAACAAAGGATTGTGCCTTAGCGAATTCCAAAGGAGAGCAAGCAGGCTGCCATTTATGGCTCTCCTTCCCTGGAGGCACAGAGGCAGGTGTGCCACAACCAGAGATGAAAGGCAAGGGGCTGCTGCAATCTCAGACCCAGAGACTGAATCTCCCACCAAACTGTGAGCAGGCTGCCAATTGCTAACCATGTCTTCAGGAAATCCTAGACTGTTCACATCCAGAAGGAGTGTCACGACCTGAGATCAGCTCCCCAGAGGAGATACACAGCACATGTGGGATGGTGTGCTCCTGGTGTACCCAGGAAACCGAGCTGCTGAGATTAGGGAGGTGGGTAAGATGCATGGCCCACCTGGGACAGTGAGCTCACCAGGCACCCAGTCACCTGAGTGGCTTGGACCTGGAAAGGGCACAAAACTCAGACCCCTTCTGGGTCTGTGCCCTTGGGGATCACCCAAGAACCTGAGCAGCTTGGACCTGGGAAGTGCACAAAACACAGGGCCCACTTGGGACAGTTCCCTTGCAGAGCACCCTGGAGCCTGAGCAGTGTGAACCCAGGAAATACATGCCACCTCAGGCTGTGGCAAACCAAGTGTAGTCCACCACTGCAAGCACTGCCCACACATGCCAGTGGCATTTGTTTGCAGCGTTCCTCCCTCTCCACAGCACAACTGAACAGCTGAGCCTAAGTAAGTGGCCACGGTGGCCCCATTGCACCAGGGTGGGGAAAAAAACACAGAAGAGACTTACAAAGAGAGGAAACCAAAATAAACAAAGAAGGGTACACCACCCTGGAGGTGACAAGTGCAACATATTAAAACCCTGCAGTTAATGCTGAGACTGCATTTAAGGGGGCAATTCAAGACCTTGAGAACAAGTACAAGCAGGAAGACGGGAATATCTAAAACTGAATTGACACCAAACTGCCCACAACTGCTCTAAAGAAATTCCTAGGTATATTTGGACTATTATCACTTTTTAAGTTCTTAAAAATTTTAGTTCTTTATTACTCCTTTAACTTTCATTTTTTTTTTAATTTTTTACCTTTACAATATTGTATTGGTTTTGCCATATATCAACATGAATCCACCACAGGTATACATGTGTTCCCCATCCTGAACCCTCCTCCCTCCCTGTACCATCCCTCTGAGTCGTCCCAGTGAACGAACCACATAGCCTATTATCGCCTTTCTAAAAATAAGCCCTATTTTTTAAGACAAAATCGATAGGAATATTTTTTAATATTAATGATCGATTTTGTTTTGAATTTTTTATATTTTATTTTTTAGAGTCTAACATCTATTCTAGGTTTTAATTCTTTAGTTTTGATATTTGTTATCAATTTTGTACCTTTAATAATCTAATCTTCAATATCCATTTTCACTTAATGATTTGATTACTGGGTTTATTGCTCTCTCCCCTTTTTACTCTTCATTTTCTCCTCCTGGTCACCTCTATCTTCCTCCACCCTCTTCTCTTCTCTATATAACTGTAAATCTCTCTCAGTGTTCCTGGCAGTGGAAAGTTGGTTCACCATTGACCTAGGAGGTTTATCTTCTGTGCTGTATGGATGGAGAAGTATTGAGGCTACTGTAAAAGGAGGACCAAAACCCAGAGGCATGAGGCTCAACTTCAGAAATTCAGAACTTTGGAGAACTTCTGATGCCAGGGAACATAAACAGACAAGAACTTACCCAAAAGTCTTTACAACTACACTGAAACCAAGCTCCAAGCATGAGCCAACAAGTCCTAGTCAAGACACAGCATGGTAATTCTCTAGCAAAACAGGAACACAACCCTGAACATTAAAAGACAGGCTGCCCAAAGCCATACCAAACACATAGACACACCACTACTCACTAATGAACATTTCATTGCACTCCAGAAAGAAGAGATCCACTCCACCCCACCAGAATATAGACACAAGATCCCCCAATGAGGAAACCTTTACAAATCACTGGTCCAACTCTACCCACAGGAAGCAGACTCCACAATTCAGAGGAATCAAGACCTTAGAGCCTGGAGGAAGGGCACCCCAAACGCAGTAATACAAGATGAAAAGGCAGAGAGATATTCAGTAAGTGAACGAACATGATAAAAACCCACAAAACCAAATGAAAGAGTAGGAGAAAAGAAGTCTACCTGAAAAAGAATCCAGAATAATGATAGTAAAGATGATGCAAAATCTTGAAAACAAAATGGAGGTACTGATAAATAGACTAGAGATAAGGATTGAGAAGATGCAAGAAATGTTTAAAAAAGATTTAGAAGAAATAAAGAAGAGTCAATCAATAATGAACAATGTAATAACTGAGATTAAAAGCACTCTGGAGGGAAATAACAGTAGAATAACTGAGGCAGAAGAGAGGCTAAGTGAGGTGAAAGATAGAATGGTGGAAATAAATGAAACACAGAGTATAAAAATAAAAAAGAATTAAAAGAAATGAGGACAACCTCAGAGACCTCTGGGGACAACGTTAAGTGCCCCAACATTCAAATCATGGTGGTGGTGGTTTAGTCACTAAGTCATGTCTGACTCTTGTGACCACATGAACTGTAGTCCACCTGGCTCCTCTGTCCATGGGATTTTTCCAGGCAAGAATACTGGAGTGGATGGCCATTTCCTTCTCCAGGGGATCTTCCCGACCCAGGAAACAAACCCAGGTCTCCCACATTGCAGGCATAATCTTTACCGAACGGAGCTATGAGGGAAGCCCAGTTCAAATCATAGATGTCCCAAAAGTAGAACACAAAAAGAAAGGGCATGAGAAAACTCTTGAGGAGATAATAGTTGAAAATGCCCTAAAATGGGGAAGGAAATAGCCACCCAAGTCCAAGAAACACAGAGAGTCCCAAACAGGATAAACCTAAGGCAAAACACCCCAAGACACATATTAATCAAACTAATGAAAATTAAACACAAAGAGCAAATATTAAAAGCAGCAAGGGAAAGCAACCAATAAGACACAAGGGGATCCCCATAAGGAAACCAGTTGATCTTACAACAAAAACCCTTCAGGCCAGAAGGGAATGGCAGTACATACTTAAAGTAATGAATGAGAAAAACTTAGAACAAAGATTATTCTACCCAGCAAGGATCGCATTCAGATATGAAGGAGAAATCAAAAGCTTTACAGACAAGAAAATCTGAGCAAATGCAGCATCACCACACCAGCTCTTCAACAGCTGCTAAAGGATCTTCACTAGACAGGAAAAACAGAAGAGGTTTATGAAAACAGACACAAAACAACAAAGTAAATGTTAGTGGGATCATACTTTTCAATAATTACCTTAAATGCAAACGGGTTAAATATCCCAACCGAAAGACAAAACTGGCCAAATGGATATAAAAACAGACCCCTATATATGCTGTCTACAAGAGTCTCACCTCACACCTAGGGCCATATAGAGACTGAAAGTGAGGGATGTATAGACATATTTCACGCAAATGGAGACCAAAAGAAAGCAGGAGTAGCAATAATCATATCTGATAAAATACACCTTGAAATAAAGACCATTGTAAGAGACAAAGAAGGACAGTACATAATAACTAAAGAATCAATCCAGGAAGATATAATAATTATAAAAATATACACATCCAACATAGGAGCACCTCAAAATGTAAGGCAAATGCTAACAAATATGAAAGAGAAAATCAACAGTAACACAGTAGTTGGGGATTTTAATAGACCACTCACACCTACGGATACATCAACCAAACAGAAAATTAGCAAGGAAACACAAGCTTTAAGTGATACAATGGAACAGGTAGACCAAATTGATATCTACAGAACATATCACGCCAAAACAATGAATTTGATCTTTTTCTCAAGTGCATATGGAGCATTCTCTAGGACAGATTACATCCTGAGCCATAAACCTAAGCTTGGTAAATTTAAAAAACTGAAGTCATTGCAAACAATTTTTTTTTAATCACAAAGTGGTAAGACTAGATGTCAACCACAGGAATAAAACTATCAATGTATGGAGGCTAAACAAAACACTTTTGAATAACCAATAGATCAGAGAAGAAATACAAAAGGAAATGAAAATATGCATAGAAACAAATGAAAATGAAAACATGACAACCCAAAACCTATGGGACTCAGTTAAAACAGTGCTAAGAGGGAGGTTCAATATAATACAAATCTTGTGTAATACCAGAGAAACATCAAATAAACAACCTAACTTGACACTTAAAGTAACTAGAAAAAGAAAAAAATAAAGAATTCCAAAGTTAGTAGAAGTTTGAAAGAAGTCATAAAAATCAGAGCAGAAATAAATGAAAAACGAAGGAGACTACAACAAAGATCAACAAAACTAAAAGCTGATTCTTTGAGAAGATAAATAAAAGAGACAAACCATTACTAAGACTCATCAAGAAAAAAGGGAGAAGAATCAAATCAACAAAATTAGAAATGAAAATGGAGAAATTACAACAAACAACAGAGAAATACAAAGGATCATAAGAGACTACTATCAGCAACTATGTGCCAAAAAAAAGGACAACTTGGAAGAAATAGACAAATGCTTAGGAAAGCATAAACCTCCAAATCTGAACCAGGAAGAAATAGAAAATCCAAACAGACAAGTCACAATCATGGAAATCCAAACTGCACTCAAAAACCTTCCAAGAGAAAAAAAAAAAAAAAAAAACAGGACCAGATGGCTTCACAGGTGAATCCTACCAAAAACTTTAGAGAAGATCTAACACCTATCCTTCTCAAACTCTTCCAGTAAATTGCAGAGGAAGGTAAACTCACAAACTCACTCTTTGAGGCCACCATCACCCTGATAACCAAACCAGACAAAGATGCCACAAAAAGACAAAACCACAAGTCAATAGCAATTATGAACATAGATGCAAAAATCCTCAACAAAATTCTAGCAAACAGAATCCAACAACATATTAAAAAGATCATACATCATGACCAGGTGGACTTTATCCCAGGGATGCAAGGAGTCTTCAGTATTCACAAATCAATCAATGTGATACATCAGATTTAACAAATTGAAAGATAAAAACCTATATGATTATCCCAATAGAGGTAGAGAAAGACTCTGACAAAGTTCAACATCCATTTATGATTAAAAAAAAAAAAAAAACTCTCCGTAAAGCAGGCATAGAAGGAACAACCTCAATATAATAAAAGCTATATACAACAAAGGAAACAGCCAACATTATCCTGAATGGTAAAAAATTGAAAGCATGTCCTGTAAAAGCAGGAAGAAGACAAGGGTTCCCACTCTAAGCACTACTAATCAACACAGTATTGGAAGTCCTAGTCACAACAATCACGGAAGAAAAAAATAAAAAAAGAATCCAGATTGGAAAAGAAAAACTCACTGTTTGCAGATGACATGATCCTGTATATAAAATACCCTAAAGAAACCACCAGAAAATTATGAGAGCTAATCAAAGAATATAGTAAATTTGCAGGATATAAAATTAATACACAGAAATCTCACATTTCTATACACTAATAATGAAAAAAAACAGAAAGAGAAATAAAGCAAACAATGTTATTCTCCATTGCTACAAAAAGAATAAAATATTTAGGAACAAATTTACCTAAAGAAAAAAAAAAGACCCATATATAGAAAACTATAAAACACTGATGAAAGAATCAAAGATGACACAAATAGATGGAGAAAAATACATCATGTTCATGGATTGGAAGAATCAATACAGTGAAAATGAGTATACTACCCAAAGCAATTGATAGATTCAATGAAATCCCTATCAAGCTAACAATTTTCCAGAGAACTAGAACAAGAAATTTCACAATTTGTTTGGAAACACACAAAAAAACTAAAATAGCCAAACCAGTCTTGAGAAGGAATAATGGAACTAGAGGAATCCACCTGCTTGACTTCAGACTGTATGACAAGTCTACAGTCATCAAGACAGTATGGTACTGGAAGAAAGACAGAATTATAGATCAATGAAACAGAATGGAAAGCCCAGAGATAAACCCACACACCTATGAATACCTTATTTTTGACAAAGGAGGCAAAAATATACAATGGAGAAAAGACGATCTCTTTAACAAGCAGTGCTGGGAAAACTGGTCAACCATCTGTAGAAGAATGAAACTAGAACACTTTCTAACACCATACACAAAAATTAACTCAAAATGGATTAAAGATTTAAATGTAAAACCAGAAACTATTAACCTCTTAGAGGAAAACATAGGCAGAACATTCTCTGACATAAATCACAGCAAGATCCTCTAATACCCACCTTTCAGAGCAATGGAAATAAAAATAAACAAATGGGACTTAATTAAACTTAAAAGCTTTTGCACAATGAAGTAAACTATAAGCAAGGTGAAAAGACAGCCTTCAGAATGGGAGAAAATAATAGCAAATGAAACAACAAAGAATTAATCTCCAATATATACAAGAAGCTCATGCAGCTCAACTCCAGAAAAACAAACAACCCATTCAAAAAATGGGCCAAAGAACTAAACAGACATTTCTCCAAAGAAGACATACAGATGGCTAACAAACACATGAAAAGATGCTCATCATCACTCATTATTAGAGAAATGCAAATCAAAACCACAATGGGGTATCATCTCACACCAGTAAGAATGGCCACCATCAAAAAGTCAACATACAATAAATGCTGGAGACGGTGTAGAGAAAAGGGAACCCTCTTACACTGTTAGTGGGAATGTAAACTTGTACAGCCACTATGGAGAACATTCCTTAAAAAACTGGAAACAGAACTGCTATATGACCTAGCAATCCCACTACTGGACATACAGACCAAGGAAACCAGAACTGAAAGAGACACATGTACCTCAGGGTTCATTGCAGCACTGTCTACAATAGCCAGGACATGGAAGCAACCTAGATGTCCATCGGCAGACAAATGGATAAGGAAGTATGGTACATGTACACAATGTAGTATTATTCAGCCATTAAAAAAAAAAAAAGAATGCATTTGAGTCAGTTCTAATGAGGTGTAACAATTTGGAGCCTATTATACAAAGTGAAGTAAGTCAGAAAGAGAAACACCAATACAGAATATTAATGCATATATATGGAATTTAGAAAGACAGTTATGATGACCCTATATGCAAGACAGCAAAAGAGATACAGATGAAAAGAACAAGACTTTTTGATTATGTGGGAGAAGACAAGGGTGGGATGATTTGAGAGAATAGCACGGAATCATGTATATTATCATATGTAAAATAGATGACCAGTGGAAGTTCAATCCATGAAGCAGGGCACTCAAAGCCCTGCTCTGAGACAACCCTGAGTGATGGGATAGGGAGGGAGGTGGAAGGGGTTTCAGGATGGGGGGACACATGTGCATCCATGGCTGATTCATTTCAATGTATGGCAAAAACCATCACAATATTGTAAAATAATTATCCTTTAAAGTGAATTAATTAAAACAAATGAGAATCCACATTGGTAAGAAAGTAGCAAAATTGTCACTGTTTACAGATGGCATGATACTACATATAGAAAATTCTACAGATGTCACCATAAAACTTCTAGAACTCATCAGTGAAGATGGTAAAGTTGCAGGACACAAAACTAATACATAGAAATCTATTATATTTTTATACATTAAAGACAAAATATCTGAAAAATTAAGAAAGCAATCCCATTTACCATCACATCAAAAAAAAAAAAAAAAAAAAGCCTAAAAACCTAAGTAAGAAGATAAAAGACCTGTGCTCAGAAAACTATGACACTGATAAAAGAAATTGAAGATGACAAAACAGATGGAAAGATACACTGTGTCCACAGATTGGAAGAATTAGTATTGTTAAAATGAAGATACTATCTAAAGTGATCTAAATACTCAGTACAGTCCCTACCAAAATACTAATGGTATTTTTCACAGAACTAAAACAAATAATTCTATAATTTCTATGGGAACAAAAGAACCCAAATAGCCAAAACAATATTGGGAAATTAGAACAAAGCTGGAGGTACCAAAACCTCTGATTTCAAACTATACTATAAAGCTATAGTAACGAAAACAGTATGGTACCAGTACAAAAGCAGACAGATTGATTTTTGGAACCAAATTGAGAGACCAGAAAGAAACACATTAAACGGTCTATTAACCTATGATAAAAAGGCAACAATATACAACGGGGGAAAAGAAAGCCTCTTCAATAAATGGTGCTGGTAAAAACTGTACAGCTACATGCAAAAGAAGGAAACCAAACTATTTTCTCACATCATATATAAAAATAAACTCAAAATGGATTAAAGGCTTAAATGTAAGACTTGAAACCATAAAACTTCTATGAGAAAGTATAGGCAATATGCTCTTTGACATCAGTCTTAGCAGAATTTTTTGGATATGTCTCTTCAGGCAAGGGAAAGAAAAGCAAAAATAAACAAATGGGACTAAGTTAAACTAAAAAGCTTCTTGCACAGTGAAGGAAACTAAACAAAATGAAAATATGCCTACTTAATGGGAGATTACAAACAGTATAGCCAGTAAAGTGTTAATATATAAAATGTACAATAAACTGAAACACCTCAACATCAAAAAAAGAAAAGCTGATTAAAAATCAGAAGATGACCTGAATAGACAATTTTTCCCAAGAAGAAACATACACATAGACAGGCACATGGAAAGATGCTCAACATCACTAATTATCAGGGAAATCAAAACCAATATCACCTCACACCTGTTAGAATGGTTATTATCCAAAAGACCACAAATAACAAGTATTGGCAAGGATGTGCAGAAAAGGAAATCTCATGCAAATAACTTTGGGAATATAAATTGGTGCTGTCACTACTCAAAATAATTGTGAGTTTTCTTAAAATATTAAAAATAGAACTACCACGGCTTCCCTGGTCACTCACACAGTAAAGAATCCGCCTGCAATGCGGGAGACCTGGGTTCGATCCCTGAGTTGGGAAGATCCTCTGGAGGAGGGCATGGCAATCCACTCCAGTATTCTTGCCTGGAGAATTACATGAACAGAGGACCCTGGCGTGACTCTATAGAATCACAAAGAGTTGGACACGACTAACAGACTAAGCACAGCACAGCACAGCACAGCACATATAATCCAGCAATTGCATTCTTGGATGCTTAGCCAAAAAAAATGAAGACATTAATTTGAAAAGATATACACCCCCCATACTCAGTGAAGCATTATTTATAATTGTCAGGAGATGGAAACAACCTAAGTGTCCATCAATAGATGAATGGATAAAAATGATGTGACATATATACACACTGGAATAGTATTCAGCCATAAGAAAAAATGCAATCTTGCCATGTGTAACAACATGAATGAACCTAGAAGGTATTGTGCTAAATGAAATAAGTCAGACAGAAAAACTCAAATACTATATGATTTCATTAAAAATATCCAATCTAAAAAACAAATGAACAAACATAATGAAAGAAATAGTCACAGATAAAGAGAACAAAGAGGCAGAGAGGAGGGAAAGCTGGGGGAGGAGAGAAATAGGTGTGGGAAATTAAGAGGTAGGAAAATTCAGTTACAAAATAAAAGAATTAAGGGTATGAAAAGTACATTGTGGGGAATATAGTCAATTATTATGTAATATCTTCATATAGTGACAGAGAGTATCTAGACTTATCATCATGGTGATCATTTTGAAACATATAGAAATACTGAATTACTGCACTGCATACTAGGAACTAACATAGTGTCATAGGTCAATTATACTTCAAAACTAAACAAACTAACACAGAAAATGAGATCCGATCTGTGTTTACCAGAGGCAGAGGTTGGAAGGAGGAAGAAATGGATCAGATCAGATCAGATCAGTCGCTCAGTCGTGTCCGACTCTGCGACCCCATGAATCGCAGCACGCCAGGCCTCCCTGTCCATCACCAACTCCCGGAGTTCACTCAGACTCATGGCCATCGAGTCAGTGATGCTATCCAGCCATCTAATCCTCTATCGTCCCCTTCTCCTCCTGCCCCCAATCACTCCCAGCATCAGAGTCTTTTCCAATGAGTCAACTCTTCTCATGAGGTGGTCAAAGTACTGGAGTTTCAGCTTTAGCATCATTCCTTCCAAAGAAATCCCAGGGTTGGTCTCCTTCAGAATGGACTGGCTGGATCTCCTTGCAGTCCAAGGGACTAGCAAGAGTCTTCTCCAACACCACAGTTCAAAAGCATCAATTCTTTGGCGCTCAGCCTTCTTCACAGTCCAACTCTCACATCCATACATGACCACAGGAAAAACCATAGCCTTGACTAGATGAACCTTTGTTGGCAAAGTAATGTCTCTGCTTTTGAATATGCTATCTAGGTTGGTCATAACTTTCCTTCCAAGGAGTAAGCATCTTTTAATTTCATGGCTGCAGTCACCATCTACAGTGATTTTGGAGCCCCCAAAAATAAAGTCTGACACTGTTTCCACTGTTTCCCCATCTACATCTCATGAAGTGATGAGACCGGATGCCATTATCTTCGTTTTCTGAATGTTGAGCTTTAAGCCAACTTTTTCACTCTCCACTTTCACTTTCATCAAGAGGTTTTTGAGTTCCTCTTCACTTTCTGCCATAAGGCTGGTGTCATCTGCATATCTGAGGTTATTGATATTTCTCCCGGCAGTCTTCATTCCAGCTTGTGTTTTTTCCAGTCCAGCGTTTCTCATGATGTACTCTGCATATAAGTTAAATACACAGGGTGACAATACACAGCCTTGACGAACTTCTTTTCCTATTTGGAGCCAGTCTGTTGTTCCATGTCCAGTTCTAACTGTTGCTTCCTGACCTGCATACAAATTTCTCAAGAGGCAGACCAGGTGGTCTGGTATTACTATCTCTTTCAGAATTTTCCACAGTTTATTGTGATCCACACAGTCAAAGGCTTTGGCATAGTCAGTAAAGTAGAAATAGATGCTTTTCTGGAACTCTCTTTCTTTTTCCATGATCCAGCGGATATTGGCAATTTGATCTCTGGTTCCTCTGCCTTTTCTAAAACCAGCTTCAACATCAGGAAGTTCATGGTTCATATATTGCTGAAGCCTAAAGGTAATCAAAAAGTCAGAGAAGGCAATGGCACCCACTCCAGTACTCTTGCCTGGAAAAATCCCATGGACGGAGGAGCCTGGAAGGCTGCAGTCCATGTGGTCGCTGAGGGTCAGACACGACTGAGCGACTTCACTTTCACTTTTCATTTGCATGCATTGGAGATGGAAATGGCAACCCACTTCAGTGGTCTTCCTGGAGAATCCCAGGGACGGGGGAGCCTGTTGGGCTGCCGTCTATGGGGTCGAACAGAGTCAGGCACGACTGAAGTGACTTACCAGCAGCAGCAGTTAAAATGTAGAAACTTCCAGTTGTAAGATAAATGAGTACTAGGAACATAATGTAATACAACTAAGAAATATGAATAACACAGCTATATATTATATATGAAAGTTGTTAAGACATTAAATTTCAAGAGTTCTCTTCTCAGATAAATCATTTTTTTTCTATTTCATTAATTTTGATTCCATATGAGATTATGGATATTCACTAAACTTATTGTAGTAATCAGTTCAATTAAATTGTTTTATCCTGTCTGAATCTTTGAGACCCCATGGACTTCAGCATGCCAGGCTTCCCTGTCCATCACCAACTCCTGGAGCTTGCTCAAATTCCTGTCCATAGAGTCAGTGATCCACTATTTCATCCTCTGTGGCCCCCTTCTCCTCCTATCTTCAATCTTTCACAGCATCAGGGTCTTTTCTAATGAGTCAGTTCTTTGCATCAGGTAGCCAAAGTATTGGAGTTTCAGCTTCAGCATCAGTCCTTCCAATAAATATTCAGGACTGATTTCCTTTAGGATGGACTGGTTGAATCTCCTTGATGTCCAAGGGACTCTCAAGAGTCTTCTCCAAGACCACAGTTCAAAGGCAACAATTCTTCAGTGCTCAGCTTTCTTTACAGTTTAACTCTAACATCCATACATGACTACTGGAAAAACCACAGATTTGACTAGATGGACATTTTTGGCAAAGTAATGTCTCTGTTTTTTAATATGCTGTCCAGGTTTGTCTTAGCTTTTCTTCCGATGAGCAAGCGTCCTTTAATTTCATGGCTGCAGTCACCATTTGCAGTAATTTTGGAGCCCCACCCCCCCCCCCAAAAAAAAAAGTCTTTCACTGTTTCCATTGTTTCCCCATCTATTTGCCATGAAGTGATGGGATCGGTTGCCATGATCTTAGTTTTCTGAATGTTGAGTTTTAAGCCAACTTCTTCACTCTCACATTTCACTTTCATCAAGAGGCTCTATAGTTCTTTGCTTTCTGCCATAGGTGTGGTGTCATCTGCATATCTGAGGTTGTTGACATTTCTCCTGGAAATCTTGATTCCAGCTTGGGCTTCATCCAGGCTGGCATTTCATGTGATGTGCTCTGCATGTAAACTAAATAAGCAGAGTGACAATATACAGCCTTAACGTACTCCTTTCCCAATTTGGAATCAATCTGTTGTTCCATGTTCAGTTCTGTTGTTTCTTGACCTGCATACAGATTTCTCAGGATGCAGGCAAGGTGATCTGGTATTCCCATCTCTTTAAGAATTTTCCAATTTGTTGTGATCCACACAATCAAAGGCTTTGGCATAGTCAATAAAGCAGAAGTAGATGTTTTTCTGGAACTCTTCCTTTTTCGATGATCCAACGGATATTGGCAATTTGATCTCTGGCTCCTCTGAATTTTCTAAATCCGTCTTGAACATCTAGAAGTTCACAGTTCATGTACTGTTGAAGCCTGGCTTGGAGAATTTTGAGCATTACTTTGCTAGTGTTTGAAATGCGTGTAATTGTGCAGTAGTTTAAACATTCTTTAGCATTGCCTTTCTTTGGGGTTGGAATGAAAACTGACCTTTTCCTGTCCTGTAGCCACTGCTGAGTTTTCCAAATTTGCTGACATATTGAGTGCAGCACTTTCACAGCATCATCTTTTAGGATTTGAAAGATCTCAACTGAAATTCCATCACCACCACTAGCTTTGTTCACAGTGATGCTTCATAAGGCCCACTTGACTTCACATTCCAGGATGTCTGGCTCTATTTGAGTGATCACACCATCGTGGATATCTGGAGTAATGAAGATCTTTTTTGTATATTGTAGTAATAACTTCATGATTATGTAAGTTAAACATTATGCTGTATACCTTAAATGTATACTGTTGTATGTGAATTATTTTTCAGTAGTACTGGATAAATAAAGAAAGGTATATCTTTCTGTGCAAAAAAAAAAAAAAAATACAGTTCCTAAGTACCCACTGGACCTTAAGGCCATTGTTCTTACCTTAGTACCAGTAAAAATAAAATAAAATACAGATATTATTTATGGTCTCGTGGAACTTAAAAACTATAATTACAAGATTGTGAATTTCATACTAGCAGACAATTTAAGCCATGGAATCTAGCCAACCCTTAATCAAAATCTGGCCTCCTTTCTGTTGCAGAGAAATAGGTGAATTAGGAGTGTGCTTATAAAGAGAAATAAAGGGACACAGATCCTGCTTTCAGTTCAGTTCAGTTCAGTTCAGTCGCTTAGTAGTGTCCAACTCTTTGCAACCCCATGAATCCCAGCACGCCAGGCCTCCCTGTCCATCACAAACTCCCGGAGTTCACTCAGACTCATGTCCATCGAGTCAGTGATGCCATCCAGCCATCTCATTCTCTGTCATCCCCTTCTCCTCCTGCCCCCAGTCCCTCCCAGCATCAGAGTCTTTTCCAATGAGTCAACTCTTCGCATGAGGTGGCCAAAGTGCTGGAGTTTCAGCTTAGGGTGTGCTAATAATGGACTGTAAAATTTTATATGCAAAAATCCCTTTCTACTTTGTACCAAATTAAATCTTACTCTCAATGATAATACAATAATTATTACTGACTAAGTATTTTTTATGGACCTGGCACTATACATGCTTACATTATTTACCACAAAAACTTATGAGCTGCTATTATTTTCATTCCAGATTAACAAATGAAGAAACTAATATTCAATGGATTAGAAACTTTTTCCTAAACAGACACTTGCCCAAGATCTATCAAAGTAAAAGGCACAGGTTAAACACTAAGAATAATGAATAACAAAATAATGCTTTACCACACTTGTTATCTCGTGCTAATTAGGCTGTCTATCTACTTAATGACATCCCCATGAGTACATAAATGCCTCATAATTCTTTTCTATCCTTCTTAATTTCAAAGTAAGAGCAAGAAAACCTGTTGATTATTTTAAGGGTTCATACACAGGGTATATTTTTCTAGATGATGTCTTCAGTCCTTCTCCATTCTGAAGTTCCATGATAGTGAAACAAAGAAACATGCCACAAACAATAAAAGCCTCCTGGAGCTTTAAGACTTGGTAACAAAAAGTTATAGTGAAGAATCAATGATTCATATGAATTCCATAGCCTATACCAAAAGAAAAAAGACTATTTTCATTTAAAAATGTCCATACAAATAAAATATGAAGTTGAACAGTACAAAGTGTTTCCAAAAAAGTATCACTCAGTGTCTTGTGACCAAATGTGCCTACAGGAAATGAGTGCTGAAGGGAAAATAGGGTAACAGGTACTTTAGGTTGTTCTGGCAGCTTTAGGCGGGCCTAAAAGCAAAAGCCTTCCTTGAAACAAATCACTTGTTACAACACAATCAAATATCAAAGCTAAATATTTGTGACAAGTACTAGTCTAATATAGGTGGGTTTTATGTTCCATAAAATTTCAGATTAAGTTTGTACTAAGAATTAAAAGTACACAGACCGATTTATTACAGTTTACACTTCCCTGCATTAATCACTATCATTATTAACTCAGTAGAGTGAGTTACTATACAGACTTCATTCCTTTTTAGGAGAACTCTGTAATAACAGAAGGAAAGGAATTTGGTATATGAAGAGATATACAATGAAGAGATATAAAATGCTGGTGATTTTATAGTCAACAAAGATTGTTCTCCAAATCACCACATTTCTATGAAACAAATTCTGGCAGTGAGAAAACCTAATTACACAAACCACGGCTTTCTCCTAAAGCCACACTTCCTGCAAATGCACAGGGCTTCTAATTCCAGCCAGACAGATTTTCCAGGTAGCCATATAAGGATAAGCAAAAATACACAAATCCTCCAACAGGCTGATGTAAGGTAATAGGGCAGGCATATAATAACCAAATATGGTACTTAAATTCTCCAGCTCAAAACAGATACTTAAAAAACAAACAAACAAACAAAAAAAAAACCCTGCAACCACCAACTCTAAACCATCAGTTCTTGAATCACAAAAAAAGTAATAAGCAATTAATCTAGTTTTATTAGCATTGACTGGGTGACAAACATGAGCCAACCATGTATTACACCATTTCTGCCTTTTTCTTTTTTTCCTTTTCTACTGCAGGCAAGGGTTACTGTGAAATGTACAGCTGAGTTAAACAACAAGGTATTGCACCTAAATAAATAAATTAGTCCAACTGCCTATAGAAAAATACCCAAGAGAATGCTGTCTGCCCTATTGCAGGGAAGACACTGTCCTACACTATGACTAAGAAAACTACCCATATATAAGACATCATTGGACAGTACGAGTCCTGAGGGAACCCTTATACTTATTTAAATCACAGAATAGAACATAAAGAGAAGACAACTTCCCTTACTTCTCACTATCAAAACCCCATGATGGGCAATAATAATCATAGAGTTCCGACTAGCATTATTAATATACCTTCGTAATTTTGAAAGCTGTTAATTCAGTCAAGGTCAAATAAAACCAAGAGCATTTTGAGAGTGTATGTCAACAGATATAAGCATTCATGTTCTTTGATTCAGAAACTTCACTTCTGGATTGCTATTTTAAGTAAATAATCTGGGGGGGCGGTCCTAAGATGGCAGAGGAATAGGACGAGAAGACCAGTTTCTCACCCACAAATTCATCAAAAGAACATTTGACAGCTGAGAAAATTCTAGAAAACAACTTCTGAATGCTGGCAGAGGACATCAGGCACCCAAAAAAGCAGCCCATTGTCTTCAAAAGGAGGTAGGAAAAAATATAAAAGATAAAAAGAGAGACAAAGTAGGAACAGAGCTCCATCCCAGGAAGGGGGTCTTAAAAAAAAGAAAGTTTCCAAACACCAGGAAACACTCTCACTGCCGAGTCTGTGGCGAGCCTTGGAACCACAGAAGGCAACATAACCTGGTTGAAAAATAAATAAATAATTAAAACCCACAGATTATGTGTCCAACAGTAACTCCCCCAGCGGAGAAGCAGCGCAGACACCTGCATTCGTCACTAGCAAGTGGAGGCTGGGCAGGGAGGGGTGGGCTGCATTGCTTAGAATAAGGACCCAGCCTGAATGCAATCTGAGGGAACTAACTTGGGATAGCAAACCAGATTGTGGGATAACTACTATGCAAAAAGCCATAACCTAAGACACTGCCAGGCCCGCTGACAGAACAAAGAACTGACTAGAGCTACATGAAAAGCCCTAACCTAAGACACCATCAGGCCTGCTCACAGAACAAAGGACTGAGCAGAGCTAGCCGGCTACAGACTGGTCCTTCTCCCTCTGGAGATAAGGCAGGCGAGGGCAGCCAGAGCTGGAAGGGGGCAATCACCGCCCCAGAGAGGCATTATCTACCAAACTGCAAGCAGGCTTCATTGCTAAACAAGACTTCTTGGGATTCTGGACGGTAAACATCTGCCTGAGAAAGTGAGCCGGTTGTACACCCAGAAAACCGAGCGGCAGGGACGGGGGAGGTGATAAGTCGCAGCGACCATGCTCGCCAAACACCAGGTCACCTGAGCTGCTCGGTCCTGGGAAGGGCACAAAATGCAGGCCAAACTGAGTCTGTACCTCTGAGGACTATCCGAATACCTGAACCTGAGCGGCTTAGACCTGGGAAGTGCATACAACCCAGGGCTGGCCTCAGACAGTTGCCGGCAGAGCAATCTAGAGCCTAAGCAGTGTAGACAGGGAAAGCACACACACCATGAGCAGGGGCAAACCCAGTGTGGCCAAGAAACTGTGAACACACGCCAGTGTTATTTGTTTACAGCGTTGCTCCTTCCCCACAGCACGACTGAACAAATGAGACTAAAAAAAGTGTCCACCACCGCCCCCTTGTGCCAGGGCAGAAATTAGACACTGAAGAGACCAGCAAACAGAAGAAGCTAAAACAGAGGGACCCTCCTTGGAAGTGACAGGTGCAATAGACTAAAACCCTGTAGATACTATTGACTACATAGGAAGGGGCCTATAGATCTTGAGAAATATAAAGTGGATCAAGGAACTATCTAAAAATGAGCTGACCCCACACTGCCCACAAAAACACCAGAGAAAGTCCTAGATATATTTTTACTATCATTCTTTATTTTTTTTTAATTTTTAAAATTTTTTTACATTCTCTATTACTCCTTTAATTTTCATTTTTATAAGCTACTATTACTTTGCAAAAAAAAAAAAAAAAAAGAGAGAGAGAGACCCTATTTTTTAAAGCAAACTTCATATATATACATATTACAACTTTTGTGACTTTGTTTTTTGTTTTTTCTCTTTTTCTTTAATATTGTATTTTTGAAAATGCAATGTCTACTCTAGATTTTTAATTTTTGCTTTTTGGTATTTTTTATCAATTTTGTACCTTTAAGAACCCAATCTTCAGTACCCATTTTCCCTTGAGGGCAAGATTACTGGCTTGACTGCTGTCTCCAACTTTGGACTCTCCTTTTTCTCCACCAGGTAGCCTCTATCTCCTCCCTCCCCCTTCTCTTCTCTACCCAACTATGTGAATCTTTTTGTGTGTTCTGGATGGTGGAGAACTCTTAGGGAACTGATTACTGGCTGGATCTGTCTCTCTCCTTTTCATTCCCCTCTTTATCTTCCTGGCCACCTCTGTCTCCTTCCTCCCTCTTCTCTTCTCTGTATAACTCCATGAACATCTCTGATTGGTCCAGACTGTGGAGTGCACATAAGGAAGTGATTACTCACTAGCTTGCTCTCTCCTCTTTTGATTCCACCTCATCTCATCCTGGTCACCTCTATCTCCCTCCTCCCTTTTCTCTTCTCCATGAAAGTCTGTGAACCTCTCTGTGTGTCCCTCAATGTGGAGAAACTTTTCATCTTTAACCTAGATGGTTTATCAACAGTACTGTACAGATGGAGAAGTCTTGAGGCTACTGTAAAAATAAGACCAAAAACCAGAAGCAGGAGGCTTAAGTCAAAATCATGGGGACACCAGATAAATCCTGACTCAAGGGAACATTAATCGACAGGAGCTCATCAAATGATTCCATACCTACACTGAAACCAAGCACCACCCAAGAGCCAACAAGTTCCAGAGCAAGACATACAATGAAAATTCTTCAGCAACACAGGAACATAGCCCTGAGCTTCAATATACAGGCTGCCGAAAGTCACTCCAAAACCACTGATATCTCATAAATCATTATTGGACACTTCATTACACTCCAGAGAGAAGAAGTCCAGCTCCACCCACAAGAACACCAACAAAAGCTTCCCTAACCAGGAAACTTTGATAAGCCACCCATACAACCCCAGGCACAGCAAGGAAACTCCACAATAAAGAGGAACCACAAACTGCCAGAATACATAAAGGCCACCCCAAACACAACAATATAAACAAGATCGAGAGACAGAGGAATACCCAGCAGATAAAGGAAAAGGATAAAGGCCCACCAAACCAAACAAAAGAGGAAGATATAGGGAATCTACCTGATAAAGAATTCTGAATAATGATAGTGAAAATGATCCAAAATCTTGAAAACAAAATGGAATCACAGATAAATAGCTTGGAGACAAGAATTGAGAAGATGCAAGAAAGGTTTAACAAAGACCTAGAAGAAATAAAAAAGAGTCAATATATAATGAATAATGCAATAAATGATATAAAAAAACACCTTGGAGGGAACAAATAGTAGAATAATGGAGGCAGAAGATAGGATTAGTGAAGTAGAAGATAGAATGGTATAAATTCATGAATCAGAGAGGAAAAAAGAAAAACGAAATAAAAGAAATGAGGTCAATCTCAGAGACCTCTGGGACAATTTTAAATGCCCCAACATTTGAATTACAGGAGTCCCAGAAGACGAAGACAAAAAGAAAGACCATGAGAAAATACTTGAGGAGATAATAGTTGAAAACTTCCCTAAAATGGGGAAGGAAATAATCACCCAAGTCCAAGAAATCCAGAGAGTCCCAAACAGGATAAACCCAAGGCGAAACACCCCAAGACACATATTAATCAAATTAACAAAGATCAAACACAAAGAACAAATATTAAAAGCAGCAAGGGAAAAACAACAAATAACACATAAGGGGATTCCCATAAGGATAACAACTGAGCTTTCAATAGAAACTCTTCAGGTCAGGAGGGAATGGCAGGACATACTTGAAGTGATGAAAAAAAATAACCTACAGCCCAGATTACTGTAGGCGGCTAGGATCTCATTCAAATATGAAGGAGAAATAAAAAGCTTTACAGACAAGCAAAAGCTGAGAGAATTCAGCACCACCAAACCAGCTCTCCAACAAATGCTAAAGGAACTTCTCTAGACAGGAAACACAAAAAGGGTGTATAAACTCCAACCCAAAACAATAAAGCAAATGGCAATGGGATCATACTTATCAACAATTACCTTAAACATAAATGGGTTGAATGCCCCAACCAAAAGACAAAGACTGGCTGAATGGATACAAAAACAAGACCCCTATATATGTTGTCTACAAGAGACCCACCTCAAAACAAGGAACATATACAGACTGAAAGTGAAGGGCTGGAAAAATATTTTCCACACAAATAGAGATGAAAAGAAAGCAGGAGTAGCAATACTCAGATAAAATAAACTTTAAAACAAAGACTGTGAAAGGAGACAAAGAAGGACACTACATAATGATCAAAGGATCAATCCAAGAAGAATATATAATAATTATAAATATATATGCAACCAACATAGGAGCACCGCAATATGTAAGACAAATGCTAACGTGTCTGAAAGGGGAAATTAACAATAACACAATAATAGTGGGAGACTTTAACACCCCACTCACAACTATGGATAGATCAACTAAACAGAAAATTAACAAGGAAACACAAACCTTAAATGATACAATAGACCAGTTAGACCTAATTGATATCTATAGGACAGTTCACTCCAAAACAATGAATTTCAGCTTTTTTCTCAACCACACACGGAACCCTCTCCAGGATAGATAACATCCTGGGCCATAAGTCTAGCCCTGGTAAATTTTAAAAAATTGAAATCATTCCAAGCATCTTTTCTGACCACAATGCAGTAAGATTAGATCTCAATTACAGGAAAAAAAAAAAAAAAACTATTAAAAATTCCAACATATGCAGGCTGAACAACACACTGCTGAATAACCAACAAATCAAAAAAGAAATTAAAAAAAATCAAAATATGCATACAAATGAAAGAAAATGAAAACACAACAATCTAAAACCTGTGGGACACTGTAAAAGCATAAGCGCGGGTGGCCGTGAGGGGCACACTAAGCGCAGGCAGCTGCGACTGGCACACGAAGCGTGGGCGGCTGCAACTGGGACACTAAGCACCACCGAGAGGAGCTACCCCACGCCCGAGGTCAGGGGCAGAAGCTGGAAGGACCCCATGCCCAAAGGGTGGCAGCCAAGAGGAGTTACCCCACGTGCGAGGTCAGCGGAAGTGGCCGAGAGTGCCAGGCTGCAAGGGCACAGGAACAGCCGAGAAGAGCTACCCACGTCTGAGATCGGGGCGTCGGCCGGGTGGAGCTACCCCACGTCCGAGGTCAGGGGCGGTGGCCAGGAGGAGCTACCCCACACCCGAGGCCAGGGGTGGCGGCTGGGACGAGCAAACCCATGCCCGAGGCCAGGGGCAGCGGCCAGGAGGACCAACCCCACGTGAAAGGAGCAGTGGCTGTGTGGGTGCAAAAGGGCCTAGAGGAGCTATCCCACATTGAAGGTCAGGAAGGGCAGCAGTGAGGAGATACACCTCATCCAAGGTAAGGAGCAGCGGCTGCACTTTGCTGGAGCAGCAGTGAAGAGATACCCCACGCCCAAGGTAAGAGAAATCCAAGTAAGACGGTAGGTGTTGCAAGAGGGCATCAGAGGTCAGACACACTGAAACCATACACACAGAAAACTAGTCAATCTAATCACACTAGGACCGCAGCCTTCTCTAAATCAAAGAAACTAAGCCATGCCCATGGGCCAACCCAAAGATGGGCGGGTCATGGTGGAGAGATCTGACAGAATGTGGTCCATAGGAGAAGGGAATGAATGGCAAACCACTTCAGTATTCTTGCCTTGAGAACCCCATGAACAGTATGAAAAGGCAAAATGATAGGATACTGAAAGAGGAACTGCCCAGGTCAGTAGGTGCCCAATATGCTACTGGAGATCAGTGGAGAAATAACTCCAGAAAGAATGAAGGGATGGAGCCAAAGCAAAAACAATACCCACCTGTGATTATGACTGGTGATAGAAGCAAGGTCCGATGCTGTAAAGAGCAATATTGCAAAGGAACCTGAAATGTCAGGTCCATGAATCAAGGCAAATTGGAAGTGGTCAAACAAGAGATGGCAAGAGTGAATGTCGACATTCTAGGAATCAGCGAACTAAAATGGACTGGAATGGGTGAATTTAACTCAGATGGCCATTAAATCTACTACTGCGGGCAGGAATCCCTCATAACAAATGGAGTAGCCATCATGGTCAACAAAAGAATCCAAAATGCACTACTTGGATGCAATCTCATAAACGACAGAATGATCTCTGTAGATTTCCAAGGCAAACATTCAATATCAAAGGAATCCAAGTCTGTGCCCCAACCAGTAACACTGAAGAAGCTGAAGTTGAATGGTTGTATGAAGACCTACAAGACCTGTTAGAACTAACACCCAAAAAAGATGTCATTTTCATTATAGGGGACTGGAATACAAAAGTAGAAAGTCAAGAAATACCTAGAGTAACAGGCAAATTTGGCCTTGGAATACGGAATGAGCAGGGCAAAGGCTATTAGAGTTTTGCCAAGAGAACGCACTGGTCATAGCAAACACCCTCTTCCAACAACACAATAGAAGACTCTACACATGGACATCACCAGATGGTCAACACCGAAATCAGATTGATTATATTCTTTGCAGCCAAAGATGGAGAAGCTCTATACAGTCAGCAAAAACAAGACCGGGAGCTGACTGTGACTCAGATCATGAGCTCCTTATTGCCAAATCCAGATTTAAATTGAAGAAAGTAGGGGAAAACACTAGACCGTTCAGGTATGATCTAAATCAAATGCCTTATGATTATACAGTGGAAGTGAGAAACAGATTTAAGGGCCTAGATCTGATAGATAGAGTGCCTGATGAACTATGGACTAAGGTTCATGATATTGTACAGGAGACAGGGATCAAGACCATCCCCATGGAAAAGAAATGCAAAAAAGCAAAATGGCTGTCTGGGGAGGCCTTACAAATAGCTGTGAAAAAGAAGAGAAGTGAAAAGCAAAGGAGAAAAGGAAAGATATAAGCATCTGAATGCAGAGTTCCAAAGAATAGCAAGAAGAGATAAGAAAGCCTTCCTCAGCGATCAATGCAAAGAAACAGAGGGAAACAACAGAATGGGAAAGCCTAGAGATGTCTTCCAGAAAATTAGAGATACCAAGGGAACATTTCATGCAAAGATGGTCTTGATAAAGGACAGAAATGGTATGGACCTATAACAGAAGCAGAAGATATTAAGAAGAGGTGGCAAGAATACACAGAAGAACTGTACAAAAAAGAGATTCATGACCCAGATAATCACGATGGTGTGATCACTGACCTAGAGCCAGACATCCTGGAATGTGAAGTCAAGTGGGCCTTAAAAAGCATCACTACGAACAAACCTAGTAGAAGGGATGGCATTCCAGTGGGGCTATTTCAAATCCTGAAAGATGATGCTGTGAAAGTGCTGTGCTCAATATGCCAGCAAATTTGGAAAACTCAGCAGTGGCCACAGGACTGGAAAAGGTCAGTTTTTATTCCAATCCCAAAGAAAGGCAAAGCCAAAGAATGCACAAACTACTGCACAAATGCACTCATCTCACATGCTAGTAAAATAATGCTCAAAATTCTCCAAGCCAGGCTTCAACAATACGTGAACCGTGAACGTCCTGATGTTCAAGATGGTTTTAGAAAAGGCACAGGAACCAGAGATCAAATTGCCAACATCCGCTGGATCATGGAAAAAGCAAGAGAGTTCCAGAAAAACATCTATTTCTGCTTTATTGACTATGCCAAAGCCTTTGACTGTATGGATCACAATAAACTGTGGAAAATTCCAAAAGAGATGGGAATACCAGACCACGTGACCTGCCTCTTGAGAAATTTGTATGCAGGTCAGGAAGCAAGAGTTAGAACTGGACATGGAACAACAAACTGATTTCAAATAGGAAAAGGAGTACGTCAAGGCTGTATATTGTCACCCTGCTTATTTAACTTATATGCAGAGTACATCATGAGAAACGCTGGGCTGGAAGAAGCACAAGCTGGAATGAAGATTGTCAGGAGAAATATCAATAACCTCAGATATGCAGATGAAACCACCCTTATGGCAGAAATTAAAGAGGATCTAAAAAGCGTCTTGATGAAAGTGAAAGAGGAGAATGAAAAAGTTGGCTTAAACCTGATCATTCAGAAAACGAAGATCATGGCATCTTGCCCCATCACATCATGGGAAATAGATGGGGAAACAGCAGAAACAGTGTCGGACTTTATTTTTGGGGGCTCCAAAATCACTACAGATGGTGACTGCAGCCATGAAATTAAAAGACCCTTACTCCTCGGAAGGAAAGTTATGACCAACCTAGATAGCATATTCAAAAGCAGAGAGATTACTCTGCCAACAAAGGTCCTTCTAGTCAAGGCTGTGATTTTTCCTGTGGTCATGTATGGATGTGAGAGTTGGACTGTGAAGAAGGCTGAGCTCCGAAGAATTGATGCTTTTGAAGTGTGGTATTGGAGAAGACTCTTGAGAGTCCCTTGGACTTCAAGGAGATCCAACCAGTCCATTCTGAAGGAGATCAGCCCTGGGATTTCTTTGGAAGGAATGATGTTAAGCTGAAACATCAGTACTTTGGCCACCTCATCTGAAGAGTTGACTCATTGGAGAAGACTCTGATGCTTGTGGGCAGGAGGAGAAGGGGATGACAGTGAATGAGATGGCTGGATGGCATCACCGACTCAATGGGCATGAGTTTGAGTGAACTCTGAGTGTTGGTGATGGACAGGGAGGCCTGGCGTGCTGCAATTCATGAGGTCGCAAAGAATCAGACACGACTGAGCGACTGAACTGAAAAGGAAGGTTCATAGCAATACAGGCATACCTCAAGAAAGAAGAAAAATGTCAAATAAGTAACCTAACTCTACACCTAAAGCAACTAGAAAAGGACAAAATGAAGAACCCCAGGGTTAGTAGAAGGAAACAAATCTTAAAAATTAGGGCAGAAATAAATGCCAAAGAAACAAAAGTTCAGTTCAGTTCAGTTCAGTAGCTCAGTCGTGTCCGACTCTTTGCAACCCCATGAATCACCACACGCCAGGTCTCCTTGTCCATCACCAGCTCCCGGAGTTCACTCAGACTCACATCCATCGAGTCGGTGATGCCATCCAGCCATGTCATCCTCTGTCGTCCCCAAAGAGACCATATCAAAAATCAATAAACCCAAAAGTTGATTCTTTGTGAGAAGAAATAAAATTTACAAACCATTAGCCATACTCATCAAGAAACAAAGGGAGAAAAATCAAATCAATAAAATCAGAAATGAAAATGGAGAAATCACAACAGACAACATAGAAATACAAAGGGTCATAAGAGATTACTATCAGCAATTATATGTCAATAAAATGGACAACTTGGAAGAAATGGACAAATTCTTAAAAAGGTACAACTTTCCAAAACTGGACCAGGAAGAAATAGAAACTTTTAACAGGCCCATCAGAAGCATGGAAATTGAAACTGTAATCAGAAATCTTCGAGTTAAAAAAACGCCCAGGTCCAGACAGCTTCACAGGTGAATTCTACCAAAAATTTAGAGAAGAGCTAACACCAATCCTACTCAAACTCTTCCAGAAAATTGCAGAGGAGGGTAAACTTCCAAACTCATTCTATGAGGCCACCATCACCCTAATACCAAAACCTGACAAAGATGCCACAAAAAAAAAAAAAGAAAGAAAGAAAGAAAAGAAAACTATAGGCCAATATCACCGATGAACATACATCCAAAAATCATTAGCAAAATTCTAGCAATCCGAATCCAACAACATATTAGAAGGATCATACATCATGACCAAATGGACTTTATGCCAGGAATGCAAGGATTCTTCAATATCCACAAATCAATCAATGTAATACATATTAACAAATTGAAAAATAAAAGCCATATGATTATATCAACAGATGCAGAGAAAGCCTTTTACAAAATTCAACATCCATTTATGATAAAAACTCTCCAGAAAGCAGTCATAGAAGGAACATACCTCAACATAATAAAAGCTGTATATAACAAGCCCACAGCAAACATTATCCTCAATGGTGAAAAATTGAAAGCATTTCCCCTAAAGTCAGGAACAAGACACGGGTGCCCACTCTCACAACTACTATTCAACAGTTTTGGAAGTTTTGGCCACAGCAATCACAGCAGAAAAAGAAATAAAAGGAATCCATATTAGAAAAGAAGAAATAAAACTATCACTGTTTGCAGATGACATGATCCTCTACATAGAAAACCTTAAAGTTTCCACCAGAAAATTACTAGGCCTAATCAATGAATATAGTAAAGTTGCAGGATATAAAATCAACACACAGAAATCCCTTGCACTCCTATACACTAATAACGAGACAATAGAAAGAGAAATTAAAGAAACAATTCCATTCACCATTGCAATGAAAATAATAAAATACTTAGGAGTATATCTACCTAAAGAAACAAAAAACCTATATATAGGGAAAACTATAAAACACTGGTGAAAGAAATCAAAGAGGACACTCATAGATGGAGAAATGATCAGTAAAATCAATATAGTGAAAATGAGTATACTATCCAAAGCAATTTATAGATTCAATGCAATCCCTATCAAGCTACCAACAGTATTTTTCACAGAGCTAGAACAAATAATTTCACAATTTGTATGTAAATACAAAAAAATCTCGAATAGCCAAAGCAATCTTGAGAAAGAAGAATGGAACTGGAGGAATCAGCCTGCCTGACTTCAGGCTCTACTACAAAGCCACAGTCACCAAGACAGTATGGTACTTGCACAAACACAGAAATATAGATCAATGGAACAAAATAGAAAGCCCAGAGATAAATCCACGCACCTATGGACACCTTATCTTTGACAAAGGAGGCAAGAATATACAATGGAGAAAAGACAATCTCTTTAACAAGTGGTGCTGGGAAAACTGGTCAACCACTTGTAAAAGAATGAAACTAGAACACTTCCTAACACCATACACAAAAATAAACTCAAAATGGATTAAAGATCTAAATATAAGACCGGAAACTATACAACAACTAGAGGAGAACATAGGCAAAACACTCTCCGACATAAATCACAGCAGGATCCTCTATGATCCACCTCCCAGAATATTGGAAATGAAAGCAAAATTAAACAAATGGGACCTAATTAAAAATAAAAGTTTCTGCACAACAAAGGAAACTATAAGCAAGGTGAAAAGGCAGCCTTCAGAATGGGAGAAAATAATAGCAAATGAAGCAACTGACACAGAATTAGTCTCAAAAATACACAAGCAACTCCTGCAGCTCAATTCCTGAAAAATAAACGACCCAATCAAAAAATAGGCCAAAGAACTAAACAGACATTTCTCCAAAGAAGACTTATAGATGGCTAACAAACACATGAAAAGATCCTCAACATCACTCATTCTCAGAGAAATGCTAATCAAAATCACAATGAGATACTGTTTCACGCCAGTCAGAATGGCTGCTATCCAAAAGTCTGCTGCTGCTGCTGCTGCTAAGTCGCTTCAGTCGTGGCCAACTCTGTGCGACCCCGTAAACGGCAGCCCACCAGGCTCCCCCGTTTCTGGGATTCTCCAGGCAAGAACACCGGAGTGTGTTTTCATTTCCTTCTCCAATGCATGAAAGTGAAAGTGATGTCGCTCAGTCGTGTCCAGCTCTTAGCGACCCCATGGACTGCACCCTACCAGGCCCCTCCATCCATGGATTTTCCAGGCAAAAGTACTGGAGTGGGGTCCCATTGCTTCTCCTCCAAAAGTCTACAAGCAATAAATGCTGAAGAGGGTGTGGAGAAAAGGGAACCCTCTTACACTGTTGGTGGGAATGCAGACTAATTCAGCCATTATGGAGAACAGTGTGGAGATTCCTTAAAAAACTGGAAATAGAACTGCCTTATTACCCAGCAATACCACTGCTGGGCATACACACCAAAGAAACCAGAATTGAAAGAGACACGTGTACCCCAATGTTCATCACAGCACTGTTTATAATAGACAGGACATGGAAGCAACCTAGATGGCCATCAGCAGACGAATGGATAAGAGATTTGTGGTACATATACACAGTGGAGTATTATTCTGCCATTAAAAAGAATACATTTGAATCAGTTCTAATGAGGCGGATGAAACTCGAGCCTATTATACAGAGTGAAGTAAGCCAGAAAGAAAAACACCAATACAGTATACTAACGCATATATATGGAATTTAGAAAGATGGTAACAATAACCCTGTATGCAAGATGTATACAGACACAGATGTATACAACAGTCTTATGGACTGTGGGAGAGGGCGAGAGTGGGATGACTTTGGAGAATGGCATTGAACATGTATAATATCATATGTGAAATGAATCACCAGTTCAGGTTCAATGCATGATACAGGATGCTCGGGGCTGGTGCACTGCGCTGACTCAGATGGATGGTATGGGGAGGGAGGTGGGAGGGGGATCAGGATGGAGAACACGTGTACACCTGTGGCAGATTCATGTTGATGTATGGCAAAACCAATAAAATATTGTAAAGTAATTAGCCTCCAATTAAAATAAATAAATTTATATTAAAACAAGTAAATAATCCAAAAAGACAGTAGAATTGTGTGCCTGATGAGATTATGCATTGTTTTGATGTGTTTTTATTGTTGTAGTAATTTATTGGTTTGTTTTTAACGGCAGAGAATTGAAAGTTACCTGCATATCCAATTATTCATACCTGGTTAAGAAATCAGTGGTGTAATCACTTGAAAGACTGCTATGAACACATTAAAACTGACCAGCAGCAATTATGTAGCAGCAAGGAAAAATAGTTATGATGTAAAAAGTAAAAGAAATCTAGAGAATTATGTTTTTACTATGATTCCAACTGTGAAAAAGAGAACTATATATGTATTTTAAAATCTAGACAGTGATCCAAACATAATTGTTATGACCACTTAGATCAAGAGTGAGTCTGTATCTCCCTGCTCATGTGACTAATTAAACTGTGCTGGAATTATGAGATTATGGGAATTCCCCCTACTAAACTTTTCCAGTGGTGTAACACAGCTTTACAATATTTTTTTTAATATTTCAAAAAAATCCATTCATGTATACTGAACTCATAGTAGAATCAACACAACATAGTGGAAAGACAATTGTCTATGGAACTTACGGCCCCCATGATCCTCACCTCCTGGTATTTACTTCTTTACAGAATTCCTTCCTCTATAGTGTGGGCAGGCAATGTTACTTGCTTCCAGTCAATATAATATGCCAAAGTTGATGGGACATCACTCTAATGATGATGTTATAACACTGCTACACAGGGCTTTATTTTTCTAGCTGACACAGAAGAGTTTCTCTCTCCTTTGTTGGCTACGAAGAAGCTGTCCTGAGTACTATATCTTCAAGGAAATAAATTTTACCAACTAACACAGATTTAAATTGAAGAACATACAGAAAACCACTAGGCCATTCAGGCATGATTCAAATCAAATCCTTTATAATTACACAGTGGAAGTGACAAGTGGATTCAAAGGATTAGATCTGATTAACAGAGTGCCTGAAGAACTATGGATGGAAGTTAGGAAAACTGTACAGGGAGTGGTGATCAAAACCATCCCAAAGAAAAATAAATGCAAAAAGGCAAAGTAGCTGTCTGAGGAGGCTTTGCAAATTGCTAAGAAAAGAAGAGCACCAAAAGGCAAAGGAGAAAAGGAAAGATTTACCCATCTGACTGAAGACTTCCAGATACTAGCAAGGAGAGATCAGAAAGCCTTTATGAGTAAAAAATGCAAAGAAATAGAGGAAAACAATAGAATAGAAAAGACTAGAGATCTCTTCAAGAAAATTAGAGATACCAAGGAAATAATTCACGCAAACATGGGCACAATAAAAGACAGAAATTGTATGGATCTAACAGAAGCAGAAGATATTAAGAAGAGGTGGCAAGAATACCCAGAAGAACTGTACAAAAAAGATCTTCATGACCTAGATAACCACAATGGTGGGATGACTCATCTAGAGCCAGACATCCTGGAATGTGAAGTCAAGCGGGCCTTAGGAAGCATCACTACGAACAAAGCTAGTGGAGGTCATGGAATTCCAGTTGAGCTATTTCAAATCCTGAAAGATGATGCTGTGAAAGTGCTGCACTCAATATGCCAGCAAATTTGGAAAACTCAGCAGTGGCCACAGGACTGGAAAAGGTCAGTTATCATTCCAATCCCAAAGAAGTGAAATGCCAAATAATGTTCAAACTACTGCACAGTAGCACTCATTTCACATATTAGCAAAGGAATGCTCAAAATTATCAAAGCTAGGCTTCACTTTTATGTGGACCAAGAACTTCCAGATGTACAAGCTAGATTTAGAAAAGGCAGAGGAACCAGGGATCAAATTGTGAACATCCAATGGATCATAGAAAAAGCTAGAGAATTCCAGAAAAACATCTACTTCTGCTTCATTGACTACACTAAAGCCTTTAACTGTATAGATCACAACAAACTGTGGAAAAATTTTAAAGAGATGGGAATAACAGAGCACCTAACCTGCCTGCTTTGAAACCTGTACGCAGGTCAAGAAGCAAAAGTTAGAACTGGGCATGGAGCAACAGATTGGTTCCAAATAGGGGAAGAGTAGGTCAAGGCTGTATATTGTCACCCTGCTTATTTAACATACACGCAGAGTATATCATATGAAATTCCGGGTTGGATGAAGCATAAGCTACAATTAAGATTGCTGGAAGAAATATCAATAACCTCAGATATGCAGATGAAACCACCTGTATGGCAGAAAGCAAAAAGCAACTAAAGTGGCTCTTGATGAAGGTGAAATAAGGAGAGTGAAAAAGCTGGCTTAAAATTCAACATGCAAAAAACTAAGATCATGGCATATGGCCCCATCACTTCATGGCAAATAGATGGGAAAACAATGGAAACAGTAAAATACTTTATTTTGGGGGGCTCCAAAATCACTATGGACAGTGACTGCAGCCATGAAAATACAAGACACTTGCTCCTTGGAAGAAAAGCTATGACAAACCTAGACAGCATATTAAAAAGCAGAGACATTACTTCGCCTACAATGGTTTGTATAGTCAAAGCTATGGTTTTTCCAGTAGTCATGTATAGATGTGAGAGTTGGACAATAAAAAGGCTTAGCACCAAAGAACTGATGCCTTCAAACTATGGTGCTGGAAAAGTCTGTTGAAAGTCCCTTGAATAGCAAGGAGATCAAACCTGTCAATTCTAAAGGAAATCAGTCCTGAATATTCATTGAAGGGACTGATGTTGAAGCTGAAGCTCCAATAGTTTGGCCACCTGATGCAACGAGCCGACTCACTGAAAAAGACCCTGATGCTGGGAAAGATTGAAGGCATGAGGAGAAAGGGACAATAGAGGATAAGATGGTTGGATGGCATCACCAACTCAATGGACATGAGTTTGAGCAAACTCCAGAAGATGGTTAAGGGCAAGGAAGCCTGGCATGCTGTATTCCATGGATTTGCAAAGAGTCAGACAGAATGAGCAACTGAACAACAACCACCACATGAGTTTGAAGATGGATTCTTTTACAGTGGAGTCTCCAGATGAGAAACCTTTCTTGGTTGATACCTTGACGTAGCCTTTTAGGACCTATCTAAGGTACACCTGGAGTCCTGACTTTTAGGCACTGTGATATAATAAATGTGTACTAAGTTACTATATTCACAGTAATTTCTTAAACAACATAGAAAATTCATACATAACCCAAATGACTTGGATTTGGATCTCAGATCCTCCACTTATTATCTGTGTGATGGAGCAAGTTGATTAATCTCTGACTCTTAAATTCCTGTAGTGGAGAGTAATAATACTCACCTCCCAGAACTATTGCACAGAACATTACACACAAAAGAAACAATATTCACCTAACACTGACTGCTATATGGTAAATTGTCTCTAAAGGTTGAAATTTTATGTATCTTGTCCATCATTCTATCTCAGTTCAGTTCAGTTCAGTTCAGTCGCTCAGTAATGTCCGACTCTTTGCGACCCCATGAATTGCAGCACGCCAGGCCTCCCTGTCCATCACCAACTCCCGGAGTTCACTCAAACTCACGTCCATCGAGTCTGTGATGGCATCCAGCCATCTCATCCTCTGTCGTCCCCTTCTCCTCCTGCCCTTAATCCCTCCCAGCATCAGAGTCTTTTCCAATGAGTCAACTCTTTGCATGAGGTGGCTAAAGTACTGGAGTTTCAGCTTTAGCATCATTTCTTCCAAAGAAATCCCAGGGCTGATCTCCTTCAGAATGGACTGGTTAAGGGACTCGCAAGAGTCTTCTCCAACACCACAGTTCAAAAGCATCAATTCTTTGGTGCTCAGCCTTCTTCACAGTCCAACTCTCACATCCATACATGACCACTGGAAAAACCATAGCCTTACTAGACGGACCTTTGTTGACAAAGTACTGTCTCTGCTTTTTAATGTGCTATCTAGGTTGGTGATAGCTTTCCTTCCAAGGAGTAAACGTCTTTTAATTTCATGGCTGTAGTCATCATCTGCAGTGATTTTGGAGCCAAAAAAAAAAAAAAAACAAAGTCTGACACTGTTTCCACTGTTTCCCCATCTCTTTCCCATGAAGTGATGGGACCAGTTGCCATGATCTTCGTTTTCTGAATGTTCAGCTTTAAGCCAACTTTTTCACTCTCCACTTTCACTTTCATCAAGAAGCTTTTTATTTACTCTTCACTTTCTGCCAAAAGGGTGGTATCATCTGCATATCTGAGGTTATTGATATTTCTCCCAGCAATCTTCATTCCAGCTTGTGCTTCTTGCAGCCCAGCGATTCTCATGATGTACTCTGAATATTAGTTAAATAAGCAGGGTGACAATATACAGCCTTGACATAATCCTTTTCCTATTTGGAACCAGTCTGTTGTTCCATGTCCAGTTCTAACTCTTGCTTCCTGACCTGCATACAAATTTCTCAAGAGGCAGGTCACGTGGTCTGCTATTCCAACCTCTTTCAGAATTTTCCACAGTTTATTGTGATCCACACATTCAAAGGCTTTGGCATAGTCAACAAAGCAGAAATAGATGTTTTTCTGGAACTCTCTTGCTTTTTCCATGATCCAGCGGATATTGGCAATTTGATCTCTGGTTCCTCTGCCTTTTCTAAAACCAGCTTGAACACCTAGAAGATCACGGTTCACATATTGCTGAAGCCTGGCTTGGAGAATTTTGAGCATTACTTTACTAGCGTGTGAGATGAGTGCAATTGTGTGGTAGTTTGAGCATTCTTTGGCATTGCCTTTCTTAGGATTGGAATAAAAACTGACCTTTTCCAGTCCTGTGGCCACTGCTGAGTTTTCCAAATTTGCTGGCATATTGAGCACAGCACTTTCACAGCATCATCTTTCAGGATTTGAAATACTCCACTGGAATTCCATCCCCTCCACTAGCTTTGTTCGTAGTGATGCTTTCTAAGGTCCACTTGACTTCACATTCCAGGATGTCTGGCTCTAGGTCAGAGATCATACCATCATGGTTATCGGGTCATGAAGATCTTTTTTTGTACAGTTCTTCTTTGTATTCTTGCCACCTCTTCTTAATATCTTCTGCTTCTGTTAGGTCCATACCATTTCTGTCCTTTATCAAGACCATCTTTGCATGAAATGTTCCCTTGGTATCTCTAATTTTCTGGAAGACATCTCTAGGCTTTCCCATTCTGTTGTTTCCCTCTGTTTCTTTGCATTGATCGCTGAGGAAGGCTTTCTTATCTCTTCTTGCTATTCTTTGGAACTCTGCATTCAGATGCTTATATCTTTCCTTTTCTCCTTTGCTTTTCACTTCTCTTCTTTTCACAGCTACTTGTAAGGCCTCCCCAGACAGCCATTTTGCTTTTTTGCATTTCTTTTCCATGGGGATGGTCTTGATCCCTGTCTCCTGTACAATATCATGAACCTTAGTCCATAGTTCATCAGGCACTCTATCTATCAGATCTAGGCCCTTAAATCTGTTTCTCACTTCCACTGTATAATCATAAGGCATTTGATTTAGATCATACCTGAACGGTCTAGTGTTTTCCCCTACTTTCTTCAATTTAAATCTGGATTTGGCAATAAGGAGCTCATGATCTGAGTCACAGTCAGCTCCCGGTCTTGTTTTTGCTGACTGTATAGAGCTTCTCCATCTTTGGCTGCAAAGAATATAATCAATCTGATTTCGGTGTTGACCATCTGGTGATGTCCATGTGTAGAGTCTTCTATTGTGTTGTTGGAAGAGGGTGTTTGCTATGACCAGTGCGTTCTCTTGGCAAAACTCTAATAGCCTTTGCCCTGCTCATTCCGTATTCCAAGGCCAAATTTGCCTGTTACTCCAGGTGTTTCTTGACTTTCTACTTTTGTATTCCAGTCCCCTATAATGAAAAAGACCTCTTTTTGGAGTGTTAGTTCTAACAGGTCTTGTAGGTCTTCATAGAACCGTTCAACTTCAGCTTCTTCAGCGTTGCTGGCTGGGGCATAGATTTGGATTCCTTTGATATTGAATGGTTTGCATTGGAAACGAACAGAGATCATTTTGTCGTTTATGAGATTGCATCCAAGTACTGCATTTGGACTCTTTTGTTGACCATGATGGCTACTCCATTTGTTATGAGGGATTCCTGCCCATAGTAGTAGATTTAATGGTCATCTGAGTTAAATTCACCCATTCCAGTCCATTTTAGTTCACTGATTCCTATAATGTCGATGTTCACTCTTGCCATCTCCTGTTTGACCACTTCCAATTTACCCTGATTCATGGACCTGACATTCCAGGTTCCTATGCAATATTGCTCTTTACAGCATCGGACCTTGCTTCTATCACCAGTCATATCCACAGCTGGGCATTTTTTTGCTTTGGCTTCATCCCTTCATTCTTTCTGGAGTTTTTTTCTCCACTGTTCTCCAGTAGCATATTGGGCGCCTACTGACCTGGTTGGGGGAGACTAAGATCCCACAGGCTGCATAGCCAAAACAAAAACAAAAACCTCTACTATATTAAAAGTATTTTAAATGTATTTTAAATTATACATTGTGAAGTTCACTCTCTTGGTATACATATCTATGGATTTTGACAAATGCATAGTCATATAATCACCAAGACAATCAGAACAGTTCACTGACTCCTCCCCACATTCCCTTCTGCTACCCTGTAGGATTAGTTTTATGATTAATATTTCAGTTCACAGATATTCTTCTTAACTACTATTTCATAGTTACTTACTGGTTTCTCTCAATCCTTTGGCTGAATTATTATTAGCTTTTTCATGGAAATAAATGGATATGGGTCTGTATGTCAAGTCAGCAAGTATTTATGAAGTGCTTTTTCTAGGCCCAGCATTTTATTACATACATTCTCTGGGGACTACAAGAGAAGACAAAAATTCTACCTAAGAAAGGAGATCATAGGCATGTGAAACTTTACAGCAATACAAGATGTTATTTAATGGAATGTTTAATTGTGAGATTAAAATTATGAAATGGATTCTTAACGTAGATCTTAGGATCTGTGAATCCTCGAAAAAGTGTATGTGTCAAGTCTTTTGGAGGAGGCTGCAGAGCTTCCATCAGCATATCAGGTTGAATAAAGTATAAGGTCCATAGGTGTTTTAGAAAAGAAACAACAATGAAAGAGACAGGGTGGAAATAATTGCTGGTAAATCTTACAATCCAATAATCAACAGAAGGACAACCCTCATATAGCACTTTAAGCTTTCACATCCATTACTTACATTTGAACCAAGAAGCATTTGGAGAAGGTTAAGCCATGAAATGAGGTGAAGGAAATAGTGTTTAAGGAAAAATCAGAAAAGCAGTAGTATGCAGGATTGGTTGAAAACAGACTACAGGTAAGAAATTATTGCTTAGGTTTAAAGCATTCAGGGTCAATTGGAATGTGTGAGCTGTAAAAATGCAGAGGAGAATCTAAGAGATATCATTAAAAGAAAAACTGATAGGTTTCACTGATGGATTTGTTGGGAAAGTTTAAGGAGTAAGATTCACTTAATCAATCACTCACCTAACAAGTGCTTATTGAGCTGAGTCTAGTAGATTCCTGGCACTTGTTTTAGGCTTCAGAGAAAGAGCAATAAACAGGACTGAAAAGGAAGGTTTTGCTCCCACAAAGTTTATAATTTAATGACAGGAAACAGCTTATAATTGAATAATAGGAAAACAAATTAATAAACAAAATAATTTCAGACAGTGATTACTTGATAAATTCTATCATTTATCAAAAAATCAGTATGAAAAGTGACTTCCAGGACATAAAAGGGACAAGTGAAAGGGAACTAATTATGTGCTAATTAATGGACTAGGCTTTTGAAGACAAATTATCTTATTTAATTAAAAAATGATCCTGATAATAACATGGGAAGACTGGCAAACACACGATATTGTGACAGAAGATCTCTTATATGTATGCATATTATATATCAGGGTGGCAGTATATCTAAGAAGGTAAGAATGGTGAGAGGACTGGCAGGGAAAAAAGATGAGAGTTAATTTTTAAATAAATTGAGCTAGAAGACTTCTATTTTGGGGAAATAAACAATCTATGATAATGATAACAGATACCGCTATCTGAATTTTGTAAAAACCTACTTTGGTACAGCCAAACAAGAAAATATATTCAGTAAATGCTATCTTTGCAAGTGAAGAGGTTTTAGGTTATTATAAATATGATTATTCACAATAAGGAATGAAGAATTGGTAAATTAATTCACTGTGCTTTTCTTTTGCTTTCTACTCACACAGTTAACTTGATATAAGTGCTTCTGTCTTTATAGAGCTTTTATCATGTGAAAGCAGGAAAAAAAAATTTCTGAAAAAAAAAAAAACCACATTAACATATAAATCTTGTTACCCCTACTAGATTATAATCCCTTCAAGGGCTGGTCATATATCTAATATATATTTGTATACCAAACAGAGTGCATTATACACTGATGGTCTTCAATAAATAATTTTTCAAGACCTTATTTAAAAGATAGTGAATCACTGCGGTGGTTCTCCTGTCCTGAGAATACTAACTGGATTTATGCTATTGGCACTGTAACCATTGTAAAATCAGTTACTAGCAGTATTCTCATATTTTAATCAAAGTCTGTTTTGGTCCAATTCTAAGTAAGAAGAAAAGGAACTGAAAAAAAAAAAAAATACAATATATGAACTTTCAGGCCTAAGAACTCAGCCAGAAAAGTGGCAGGAAAAGGAAAGAAATACGTAAAAATGCCTTGTTAAGGGAATTCCCAGTCGTCCAGTGGTTAAGAATCTACCTGCCAACACAGGGGACATGGGTTCGATCCCTGGTCTGGGAAAATCCCACATGCCATGGAGCAACTAAGCCCATGTGCCACAACTACTGAGTCTGTATGCTTAGAGCCTGTGCTCCACAAAAGAAGCCACTGCAGTGAGATGCCAATGCCACCGAACAAGCAACTAGAGAGTAGCCCTCACTTGCCACAACCAGCAAAAGCCCATGCAGCAATAAAGACCCAGCACAGCCAAAAATAAAATAAAATAAATTAAAAATGCCTTGCTAGTATCCCAGGGTTTTAATTTCCTCTCCCTAACTCCTAAAATGTCCTCTAAGCTGTTAAGCAAATGCTTGATGTATAAGCCACTAGAAGACATCTCTAGAACTGGCTAAAGTTCAATGATTACTATATACATACAACTGGTTTTTGCTCTTTGCTTCTTTTGAGAAGGTAAACAATTCAAAGATATAAAATACATCTTTGGGCTACAGGCATGAAATTATGTGCTGCATATAGGCATAACATCTCAAGGCTCATAAAAGATGAAGCTCAGTTAAGATTCTCATGTTGATCAACATTTTAAAATTAAGTGCTGCCTTATTACTTATCTATCTTCATAACCATGTGATCACTGACCCAGAGCCAGACATCCTGGAATGTGAAGTTAAGTGGGCCTTACAAAGCATCACTACGAACAAAGCTAGTGGAGGTGATGGAATTCCAATGGAGCTATTTCAAATCCTGAAAGATGATGCTGTGAAAGTGCTGTACTCAATATGCCAGCAAATTTGGAAAACTCAGCAGTGGCCACAGGACTGGAAAAGGTCAGTTTTTATTCCAATCCCAAAGAAAAGTAATGCCAAAGAATGCTCACACTACCGCACAATTGCACACATCTCACACGCTAGTAAAGTAATGCTCAAAATTCTCCAAGCCAGGCTTCAGCAATATGTGAACCGTGATCTTCTAGGTGTTCAAGCTGGTTTTAGAAAAGGCAGAGGAACCAGAGATCAAATTGCCAATATCCGCTGGATCATGGAAAAAGCAAGAGAGTTCCAGAAAAACATCTATTTCTGCCTTATTGACTATGCCAAAGCCTTTCACTGTGTGGATCACGATAAAATGTGGAAAATTCTGAAAGAGATGGGAGTACCAGACCACCTGATCTGCCTCTTGAGAAATTTGTATGCAGGTCAGGAAGCAACAGTTAAAACTGGACATGGAACAACATACTGGTTTCAAATAGGAAAAGGAGTACATCAAGGCTGTATATTGTTACCCTGCTTATTTAACTTATATGCAGAGTACATCATGAGAAACGCTGGACTGGAAGAAACACAAGCTGGAATGAAGATTGTCAGGAGAAATATCAATAACCTCAGATATGCAGATGATACCACCCTTTTGGCAGAAAGTGAAGAGGAACTAAAAAGCCTCTTGATGAACGTGAAAGTGGAGAGTGAAAAAGTTGGCTTAAAGCCGAACATTCAGAAAAGGAAGATCATGTCATTCAGTCCTGTCACTTCATGGGAAATAGATGGGGAAACAGTGGAAACAGTGTCAGACTTTATTTTGGGGGGCTCCAAAATCACTGCAGATTGTGATTGCAGCCATGAAATTAAAAGATGCTTACTCCTTGGAAGGAAAGTTATAACCAACCTAGATAGCATATTGAAAAGCAGAGACATTACTTTGCCAACAAAGGTCCGTCTAGTCAAGGCTATGGTTTTTCCTGTGGTCATGTATGGATGTGAGAGTTGGACTGTGAAGAAGGCTAAGCGCCAAAGAATTGATGCTTTTGAAGTGTGATGTTTGAGAAGACTCTTGAGAGTCCCTTGGACATCAGGGAGATCCAACCAGTCCATTCTAAAGGAGATCAGCCCTGGGTGTTCTTTGGAAGGAATGATGCTGAAGCTGAAACTCCAGTACTTTGGCCACCTCATGCGAAGAGTTGGCTCATTGGAAAAGACTCTGATGCTAGGAGGGATTGGGGGCAGGAGGAGAAGGGGACGACAGAGGATGAGATGGCTGGATGGCAACACTGACTCGATGGACGTGAGTCTGAGTGAACTTCGGGAGTTGGTGATGGACAGGGAGGCCTGGCGTGCTGCAATTCATGGGGTCGCAAAGAGTCGGACACGACTGAGCGACTGAACTGAACGGAACGGATCTATAACTTATCTACTGTCTCACAACTGATTGGCAGAGATCGCTTGATGTTCAAAAAATCCTGACTTGTCCAGTCCTGAAATTTATGTGTCCTTCCACCACACCTTTTTCTTGGTTTTTCTCCCCTCCTCTTTTTTTTTTTTTTTTTCTTTTTACTTCAATCTGCTTCATACATTGTAAGGATCTGTATAGGAAAGGCACATACACTTGATATAAGGATTTTAGAAGTCAGGATGGGAAACCAATCTTTGACAGAAAAAAGTACTCAATAAAAAAGAGGACCAAAATGAGTTAATATATATAAAATGTTTTAAACAATGTCTGACACACAGGATTCAATCAATGTTAGTCATTGTTATTAGTTGTTATTATTATCTCCAGAAGTGAGAGTGGCAATATTGTTGTATTGGCAATGATACTGGCCTTTGAGTGAGAAAACTTGGTTAATAATTTGTCTATTCTACCTACTAGATATGTAATCATAAGCAAGTTTAAATTTCTAGGCCTCTACTTCCTAATGCCCAGTAGAGTGACATGAGTGCTTACACTTTTGGATTATGAGTATTATTCCAAATATACGTGAAAGAACTTTATAAACATAATAAAATAAGTATATGATTCAATAAAATCATTTGACTTTTGTTTAACTATCTAATCTGCATTGTCTCAAAGTCTCCAAGTTGTGTCTGATTTTTTATTGAAGTTTCCCTTGTACTTTAAGGCCATATGAGTAATTCTTTGCAGTACTATCCTATTTACTCTCTCTCTTGCCTCCCTCCTCTATCTCTCTTTTACACACACACACACACACACACACACACACTTACTGGACTTCAGATCAGTTTCTTTCTGTTTCTCCTAAATCCTAAGCATTATAATATGTTGATTGGTTACATGGACCAAGACTAATTTCAAACACTTTCACCTCTTTTAGAAAGTTAGCATATTAATTCTTCAAATTATGTAATGTATCACTTTAAAAAATACCTGGCTTTATGTTCTCTAGTTCTTTGCCCCATAGTTTTAGTTGTACATAGCTACTTGATGTTTTTGATGCTGTACTTATTGTTAAAAATACAGCAGTTTCTTGAGCCATATTTGCAAAGATCCTAATCCAACATACTAACAACATCCACAAATGAAATTCTGAACAGCATCTTGTGAGTTTTCTGAAGCAGGTGATGCCCATACTACACTTTGAGAAACAATGAAATGTTTATTGAACACCTAACACTGAGTTGCTCACCAGTCCCCTAGTCATATTTTGCTCTTGCCTCTCTCAGGAATGATCTTTCCTTTTCTCTGATAATGAAAACATTGCTTATTTTCTGAGATCTAGCTCAAATGCAAATTCCTAATCCATTTCTCCCATACCACATAGATGTAGTCTTTTCTACAGAATAAGCTATGGGATATTATCAGCACTGGGGTCTAAGTAAGTATTGAGTGATGATAGGGTCTTTACATCTGAGTCTGTGCCCTTCAGTTATGTTGACTATAAAGCCTGCAAATTGGGTTGACTAATAGAAAAGTAACAAACACTCAGCATCAGACTGGTCAGGATAGTAACTCAAACAACATAGAAACTGGACAGGAAAACTGGCATCCATGTCAGGACCAATGATTGAGAATGAGAAGTAAACAGACAAAAATAGTTGTTCAGCTAGAAAACTGTACAAGTTCAGTAAGTAGAGGTAAAATGATAACATCTCAATGATCTCAGGGAAAAAGATAACTATTAATAGTACACAACTGTCTTAATGAGTTTGTGTGGTTGGGTAGGTTATACAATAACAAGGAGAAAAGAAGGGGAAGAGGGAGCTAAGAGTAGAGATGGCAGTGACACTTGAGAAGGATGGAAGCCATAAATACAGTTAATTGGTGACAAAACAGAGATCTGAACCCACATCAACCTGATTTATCTGTACTAGTGGATTTTCAAACCTTAATGTGATTTGGAATATAATTCAGGAGTTCTAGACCTGGGCCAAGGAATTAAAAAACATTATTAAAAAAAAAAAAAAAACATTAAAAAGCATCTGCATTAAAAACACCCTTCTAGGTGCAAGAGGGCAGTGTGTAAGTCAGTCATACATAAGAATTAGTGAACTACTGTTGCTCAATTTGTTTGGGGCACTATTTATTTCTGTCCCTATTTCTACATCATCCTTTCAGAGATACCCAACTACTGAGTAAGCTGAAGCATTAAAAAGATAAATTCCCTAACCTCTTTCCTAACCTCTGTCCCTTTTGCCCCATTTTTCCACAGGAAGAGTTTTTAAAATTAGAAACTCCTTTAAACTTCCCAAAGGATAAGGACAACTACCTTACTGAGACAGTTTGGTAGTGGTCTCTGCCAGGCATAGTAGTGAAGTCACTCAGTCGTGTCCGACTCTTTGCAACTCCATGGACTGTAGCCTACCAAGTTCCTCAGTCCATGGAATTCTCCAGGCAAGAATACTGGAGTGGGTTGTCATTTCTTTCTCCGGGGGATCTTCCCGACCCAGGAATGAAACCCGGGTCTCCCGCATTCCAGGCAGACTCTTTAACCTCTGAGCCACCAGGGAAGACTCCGCCAGGCATACTAGATCCCAAAACCTTAATTAAGCTCATATTTATATGTTTACTTCATTAAAGTTAAACATCATCATCTTTGTCATTGTCACCTCTTATGTTTTATCAAGTGTCCGTTGCATACTAGGCAGAGTATGAAGCATATCACATTTGCTCTTAATCTTCAAAAGAAATCTGTAAGGTTGATAGCATTATATTTGTTTGAGAAAAACAAAACAAAACAAAACAAAACAAAACAAAAAAAACAGAGTCTCTGAAAGGAAAATGTTAAGTAACCTACTCAAGACAACCTCCAAGGTTTAAACCTTGGTGATTTAAACCACTACATGGCATATGAATTTTGTAGCCCATGGAAACCCAGATGTTTCATCACTACTTGTCAGCTCAAAAACATCTGCAGTAACTACTGGCATGAATCGTACATGGACACAAAAATTTTAAAGTCCAAAGTCCAGAATTAAAATCATTCCTGTTATTAAAACAGGCCTGGTAAGGCCCTACTACCAACCTTTGCAGTCATGACCAACTATTTGTGTGCCTCAAGATCCAGAAAGCTTTAATAATTTTAGACAGAGACAGGTTTGGGGAGTAAAAACATGAATAATTCCAGTTAAGTCTCATCTAAAAAAAATGAAATTTCCGTAAGACCTATTCCTATGTTAAATATCATGCATACTCTCACAGAAGAAAAGTTCTTCCATGTCACAGGCAGGAAAAAAACTTCGATGGAGAACATTTTGTCCTAATATAAATCTTAATATAATCAGCAATCACATCTACTGGCTATCTTTGGATATAAAACAATCTGAACAACATTGGAAGAAAAGAATAATTGAAATCTTTTTTTTCCCCTATTTGTTAAATGTATTCAATTGGAGGCTAATTACAGTATTGTAGTGGTTTTTGCCATCCATTGACATGAATCAGCCATGGCTGTACCTCTGTTCAACATCCTGAACCCTCCTCCCACGTCCCTCCGCATCCCATCCCTCTGGTTCATCCCAGTGTACCAGCCCAAAAAACACTGTCTCATGCATCAAACCTGGATTGGCGATGTGTTTCACATATGATAATATGTCTGTTACAATGCTGTTCTCTCAAATCATCCCACCCTCACCTTCTCCCACAGAGTCCAAAAGACTGTTCTATACATATCCGTCTCTTTTGCTGACTCACATATAAGGTTATCATTACCATCATTCTAAATCCCATGTATATGTGTTAGTATACTGTACTGGTGGGTTTTTTTTTCTGACTTACTGAACTCTGGAAAATAGGCTCCAGTTTCATCCACCTCATTAGAACTGATTCAACTGTATTCTTTTTAATGGCTGACTAATATTTTGTTGGGTATATGAAACATAGCATTGACCATCTGGTGATGCCCATGTGTAGAGTCTTCTCTTGTGTTGTTGGAAGAGGGTGTTTGCTATGACCAGTGTGTTCTCTTGGCAAAGCTCTATTAGGCTTTGCCCTGCTTCATTCCGTATACCAAGGACAAATTTGCCTGTTACACCAGGTGTTTCTTGACTTCCTACATTTGCACTCCAGTCCCCTATAATGAAAAGGACATTTTTTTGGGGTGTTAGTTCTAAAAGGTCTTGTAGGTCTTCATAGAACTGTTCAACTTCAGCTTTCTCAGCATTATTGGAGCATAGACTTGGATTACTGTGATATTGAATGGTTTGCCTTGGAAACGAACAGAGATCATTCTGTCGTTTATGAGATTGCATCCAAGTACAGCATTTCGGACTCCTTTGTTGACATGATGGCTACTCCAATTCTTCTAAGGGATCCCTGCCCACAGTAGTAGATATAATGGTCATGTGAGTTAAATTCACCAATTCCAGTCCATTTTAGTTCACTGATTCCTAGAATGTCGATGTTCACTCTTGCCATCTCCTGTTTGACTACTTCCAATTTGCCTTGATTCATGGACCTAACATTCCAGGTTCCTATGCAATACTGCTATTTAGAGCATCAGACCTTGCTTCTATCACCAGTCACATCCACAACTGGGTATTGTTTTTGCTTTGGCTCCATCCCTTCATTTTTCTGGAGTTATTTCTCCACTGATCTCCAGTAGCATATTGGGCACCTACTGACCTGGGGAGTTCCTCTTTTAGTATCCTATCATTTTGCCTTTGCATACTGTTCATGGGGTTCTCAAGGCAAGAATATTGAAGCAGTTTGCCATTCTCTTCTCCAGTGGACCACATTCTGTCAAACTGCTCAACCATGACCTGCCCATCTTGGGTGGTCCCACATGGCATGGCTTAGTTTCACTGAGTTAGACAAGGCTGTGGTCCGTGTGATTAGACTGACTAGTTTTCTGTGATTATGCTTTGTGTGTGTGCCCTCTGATGCCTCTTGTAACACCTACCATATAGTTGGGTTTCTCTTACCTTGGACGTGAGGTATCTCTTCATGGCTGCTCCAGCAAAGTGCAGATGCTGCTCCTTACCATGGACGAGGGGAATCTCCTCACAGCAGCCCCTCCTGACCTTGAACGATCTACACATGGACATCACCAGTTGGGCAACACCGAAATCAGACTGATTATATTCTTTGCAGCCAAAGATGGACAGGCTCTATACAGTCAGCAAAAACAAGACCTAGAGATGACTGTGGCTCAGATCATGAACTACTTATTGCCAATTCACACTTAAATTGAAGAAAGTAGGGAAAACCACTAGACCATTCAGGTCTGGACTAAATCAAATTCCATATGATTATACAGTGGAAGTAAGAGATATATTTAAAGGACTAGATCTGATAGATAGAGTGCCTGAAGAAATATGGACGGAGGTTCGTGACATTGAACAGGAAACAGTGAACAAGACCATTTCCATGGAAAAGAAATGAAAAAAAGCAAAATGGCTGTCTGGGGAGGCCTTACAAATAGCTGTGAAAATAAGAGAAGTTAAAAGCAAAGGAGAAAAGGAAAGATATAAGCAACAGAATGCAGAGTTCCAAAGAATACCAAGGAGAGATAGGAAAGCCTTCCTCAGCGATCAATGCAAAGAAATAGAGGAAAACAAGAGAATGAGAAAGACTAGAGATCACTTCAAGAAAATTAGAGATACCAAGGGAATAGTTCATGCAAAGATAGGCTCGATAAAGGACAAAAATGGTATGGACCTAACAGAAGTAGAAGATATTAAGAAGAGATGGCAAGAATACACAGAAGAACTGTACAGAAAAGATCTTCATGACCCAGATAATCACGATAGTGTGATCACTCACCTAGAGCCAGATATCCTGGAATGTGAAGTCAAATGGGCTTTAGAAAGCATCACTACGAACAAAGCTAATGAAGGTGATGGAATTCCAGTTGAGCTACTTCAAATCCTGCAAGATGATGCTGTGAAAGCACTGCAGGCAATATGCCAGCAAATTTGGAGAACTCAGCAATGGCCACAGGATTGGAAAAGATCAGTTTTCATTCCAATCCCAAAGAAAGGCAATGCCAAAGAGTGCTCAAACTACCACACAATTGCACTCATCTAACATAGTAGTAAAGTAATGCTCAAAATTCTCCAAGCCAGGCTTCAGCAATATGTTAACCGTGAAATTCCTGATGTTCAAGCTGGTTTTAGAAAAGGCAGAGGAATCAGAGATCAAATTGTCAACATCTGCTGGATCATGGAAAAAGCAAGAGAGTTCCAGAAAAATATCTATTTCTGCTTTTTTTGACTATGTCAAAGCCTTTGACTGTGTGGATCACAATAAACTGTGGAAAATTCTGAAAGAGATGGGAATACCAGACCACCTGACCTGCCTCTTGAGAAACCTATATGCATGTCAGGAAGCAACAGTTAGAACTGGACATGAAACAACAGACTGGTTCCAAATAGGAAAATTAGTTCGTCAAGGCTGTATACTGTCACCTTGCTTATTTAACTTATATGCAGAGTACATCATGAGAAATGCTGGGCTGGAAGAAACACAAGCTGGAATGAAGATTGCCGGGAGAAATATCAATAACCTCAGATATGCAGATGATACCACCCTTTTGGCAGAAAGTGAAGAGGAACTAAAAAGCCTCTTGATGAAAGAGAAAGTGGAGAGTGAAAAAGTTGGCTTAAAGCTGAACATTCAGAAAAGGAAGATCAAGGCATCTGGTCCCATCACTTCATGGGAAATAGATGGGAAACAGTAAAATCAGTGTCAGACTTAATTTTTGAGGGCTCCATAGTCACTGCAGATGGTGATTGCAGCCATGAAATTAAAAGACCCTTACTCCTTGGAAGGAAAGTTGTGACAAAATTAGATAGCATATTGAAAAGCAGAGACATTACTTTGCCAACAAAGTTCTATCTAGTCAAGGCTATGGTTTTTCCAGTGGCCATGTATGGATGTGGAAATTGGACTGTGAAGAAAGCTGAGCGCCAAAGAATTGATGCTTTTCAACTTGTGGTGTTGGAGAAGAGTCTTGAGAGTCCCTTGGACTGCAAAGAAATCCAATCAGTCCATTCTAAAGGACATCAGTCCTAGGTGTTCTTTGGAAGGACTGATGCTGAAGCTGAAACTACAGTACTTTGGCCACCTCATGCGAAGAGTTGACTCATTGGAAAAGACTCTGATGCTGGGAGATATGGGGGCATGAGGAGAAGGGGACGACAGAGGATGAGATGGCTGGATGGCATCACAGACTCGATGGACAAGAGTTTGGGTGAACTCTGGGAGTTGGTGACGGACAGGGGGCATGGCGTGCTGCAATTTTGGGGGTCAGAAAGTGTCGGACACGATTGAGGGACTGAACTGAACTGAAGTGAACCAGCAGTCTTATCAATTTGTGTGCTGATCAACATCTAGGCTGCTTCTATATCCTTGCTATTATAAACAGTGTTGCAATGAACATTGAGGTACCCGTGTCTCCTTCAGTTCTGGTTTCCTTGGTTTGTATGACCAGCAGTTAGATTGCTCGGTCATATTGCAGTTCTATTTCCAGTTTTTTTTTTTTGTTTGTTTGTTTGTTTTGTTTTTTTTTGTTTTTTGTTTTTTTTTAGCAATCTCCACACTGTTCTTCATAGTGGCTGTACTAGTTTGCATTTCCACCAACACATCCTCTCCAGCATTTATTGCTTGTACACATTTGGATTGCAGCCATTCTGACAGGCATGATATGGTACCTCATTGTGGTTTTGATTTGCATTTCTTTGATAATGAGTGATGTTGAGGACCTTTTCGTGTGTTTGTTAGTAATCTGTATGTCTTCTTCAAAGAAATTTCTGTTTAGTTCTTTGGTACATTTTTTGATTGGGTCGTTTATTTTTCTGGAATTGATTTGCAGGTGTTGCTTGTATATTTTGAGATTATTCTTTGTCCATTGCTTCGTTTGCGATGACCTTATCCCATTCTGGAGGCTGTCTTTTCACCTTGGTTATAGTTTCCTTTGTTGTGCAAAAGCTTTTAAGTTTAATTAGGTCCTTTGTTTATATTTGCTTATATTTCCATTACTCTGGGAGGTGGGTCATAGAGGATCCTACTGTGATTTATGTCATAGAGTGTTTTGCTATGTTTTGCTCTAGAAGTTTTATATTTTCTGGTCTTACATTTAGATCTTTAATCCATTTTGTGTTTATTTTTGTGTATGGTGTTACAAAGTGTTCTAGTTTCATTCTTTTATAAATTGTTGACCAGTTTTCCCAGCGCCACTTGTTAAAGAGATTGTCTTTTCTCCATTGTATAGTCTTGCCTCCTTTGTCAAAGATAAGGTGTCCATAGGTGCGTGGATTTATATCTGGGCTTTCTATTTTGTTCCATTAATCTATATTTCTGCCTTTGTGCCAGTACCATACTGTCTTGATGATTGTGGCTTTGTAGTAGACCCTGAAGTCAGCCAGGTCGATTCCTCCAGTTCCATTCTTCTTTCTCAAGATTGCTTTGGCTATTCGAGGTTTTTTGTATTTCCATACAAATTGTGAAATTATTTGTTCTAGCTCTGTGAAAAATACCGTTGGTAGCTTGATAGTAACTGCATTGATTCTATAGATTGCTTTGGGTGGTATACTCATTTTCACTATATTGATTCTTCCAATCCATGAACATGGTATATTTCTCCATCTATTTGTGTCCTCTTCGATTTCTTTCATCAGTGTTTATGTTTTTTTTGTATACAGGTCTTTTGTTTCTTTAGGTGAATCTCTTCCTAAGTATTTTATTCTTTTCATTGCAATGATGAATGAGTTGTTTCCTGAATTTCTCTTTCTGTTTTCTTATTGTTAGTGTATAGAGATGCAAGTGATTTATGTGTGTTAATTTTATATTCTGCAATTTTACTATATTCATTGATTAGCTCTAGTAATTTTCTGGTGGAGTCTTCAGGGTTTTCTATGTAGAGGATCATGTCATCTGCAAACAGTGAGAGTTTTACATCTTCTTTTCCAATTTGGATTCCTTTTATTTCTTTTTCTGCTCTGATTGCTGTGGCCAAAACTTCCAAAACTATGTGGAATAGGAGTGGTGAGAGTGGGCACCCTTGTCTTGTTCCTTACTTTGGGGGAAATACTTTCAATTATTCACCATTGAGGATAATGTTTGCTGTGAGTTTGTCATATATAGCTTTTATTATGTTGAGGTATGTTCCTTCTACTCCTGCTTTCTGGAGGGTTTTATCATAAATGGATGTTGAATTTTGTCAAAGGCTTTCTCTGCATCTATTGAGATAATCATATGGTTTTTATCTTTCAATTTGTTAATACGGTGTATTACATTGATTGATTTGCAGATATTAAAGAATCCTTGCATCCCTGGGATAAAGCCCACTTGGTCATGATGTGTGATCTTTCTAATATGTTGTTGGATTCTGTTTGCTAGAATTTTGTTAAGGATTTTTGCATCTATATTCATCAGTGATACTGGCCTTTAGTTTTCTTTTTTTTGTGTGTGGCATCTGTGTCTGGTTTTTGTATTAGGGTGATGGTGGCCTCATAGAATGAGTTTGGAAGTTTACCTTCCTCTGCCATTTACTAGAAGAGTTTGAGTGGGATAGGTGTTGGCTCCTCTTTAAATTTTTGGTAGAATTCAGCTGTGAAGCCATCTAGTTCTGAGCTTTGTTCATTATAAAATTTATGATTACAGTTTTAATTTCCATGCTTGTAATGGGTCTGTCAAGATTTTCTATTTCTTACTGGTTCGGTTTTGGAAAGTTATAATTTTCTAAGAATTTGTCCATTTCTTCCAAGTTGTTCATTGTTTGGCATATAATTGCTGATAGTAGTCTCTTATGATCCTTTGTATTTCTGTGTTTGGCATATAATTGCTAATAGTAGTCTCTTATGATCCTTTGTATTTCTGTGTTTGGCATATAATTGCTAATAGTAGTCTCTTATGATCCTTTGTATTTCTGTGATGTCTGTCATGATTTCTCCATTTTCATTTCCAATTTTGCTGATTTGATTCTTCTCCTTTTGTTTCTTGATGAGTCTGGCTAGTGGTTTCTCAATTTTGTTTATCTTCTCAAAAAAACAGCTTTTAGCTTATTGATTTTTGCTATGGTCTCTTTTGTTTCTTTTGCATTTATTTCTGCCCTAATTGTTAAGATTCCTTTCCTTCTACTAACCCTGGGGTTCTTCATTTCTTCCTTTTCTAGTTCCTTTAGGTGTAGAGTTAGGTTATTTACTAGACTTTTTTCTTGTTTCTTGAAGTAGGCCTGTATTGCTATGAACCTTCCCCTTAGTACTACTTTTACAGTGTCCCATAGGTTTTGGGTTGTTGTACTTTCATTTTAATTCTCCTCTATGCATATTTTGATTTCTTCTGTGATTTGTTGATTATTCAGAAGTGTGTTGTTCAACCTCCATATTTTGGAATTTTTAGTAGCTTTTCCCTGTAATTGACATCTAATCTTACTGCAGGTGATCAGAAAAGATGCTTGGAGTGATTTCAACTTTTTTTGAATTTACCAAGGCTAGGTTTATGTCCCAGGATGTGATCTATCCTGGAGAAGGTTCCGTGTGCACTTAAGAGAAAGGTGAAATTCATTGTTTTGGGGTGAAATGTCCTATAGATATCAATTACGTCTAACTGGTCCATTGTATCATTTAAAGTTTGTGCTTGCTTGTTCATTTTCTCTTTACTTGATCTATCCATAGGTGTGAGTGGGGTATTAAAGTTTCCCACTATTATTGTGTTACTGTTAATGTCTCCTTTCATACTTGTTAGCATTTGCCTTACATATTGTGGTGCTCCTATACTGGGTGCATATATATTTATAATTGTTATATCTTCTTCTTGGATTGATCCTTTGATCATTATGTAGTGTACTTTTTTGTCTCTTTTCACAGCCTTTATTTTAAAGTCTATTTTCTCTGATATGAGTATTGCTACTCCTGCTTTCTTTTGGTCTCCATTTGCATGAAACGTATTTTTTCAGCCCTTCACTTTCAGTCTGTATGTGTCCCTTGTTTTGAGATGGTTCTCTTGTAGACAGCATATATAGGGGTCTTGTTTTTGTATCCATTCAGCCAGTCTTTGTCTTTTGGTTGGGGCATTCAAACAATTTACATTTAAGGTGATTATTGATAAGTATGATCCCATCTCTATTTACTTTGTTGTTTTAGGTTCTAGTTTATACACCCTTTCTGTGTTTCCTGTCTAGAGAAGATCCCTTAGCATTTGTTGAAGAGCTGGTTTGGTGGTGCTGAATTCTCTCAGCTTTTGGTTGTCTGTAAAGGTTTTGATTTATCCTTCATATTTAAAAGACATCCTTGCTAGGTACAATAATCTGGGTTGTAGGTTTTTCTCTTTCATTACTTTAAGTATGTCCTGCCATCCCCTTCTGGCCTGAAGAGTTTCTATTGAAAGATCAGCTGTTATCCATATGGGAATACCCTTATGTGTTATTTGTTGCTTTTCCCTTGCTGCTTTTTATATTTGTTCTTTATGTTTGATCTTTGTTAATTTCATTAATATATGTCTTGGGGTGTTTCGCCTTGGGTTTATCCTGTTTGGGACACTCTGGGTTTCCTGGACGTGGATGACTATTTCCTTCTCCATTTTAGGGAAATTTTCAACTATTATCCGGAGAAGGCAATGGCACCCCCACTCCAGTACTCTTGCCTAGAAAGTCCCATGGATGGAGGAGCTTGGTGGGCTACAGTCCATGGGGTCGCTAAGAGTCAGACACGACTGAGTGACTTCACTTTCACTTTTCACTTTCATGCATTGGAGAAGGAAATGGCAACCCACTCCAGTGTTTTTGCCTGGAGAGTCCCAGGGATGGGGGAGCCTGGTGGGCTGCCGTCTATGGGGCCGCACAGAGTCGGACACGACTGAAGCGACTTAGCAGCAGCAGTAGCAGTCAACTATTATCTCCTCAAGTATTTTCTCATGGCCTTCCTTTTTGTCTTCTTCTTCTGGTACTCCTATGATTCGAATTTTGGATCATTTAACATTGTCCCAGATGTCTCTGAGGTTGTCATTTCTTTTAATTATTTTTTTTTCTTTTTTCCCCTCTGTTTCATTTATTTCTACCATTCTATCTTCTACCTCACTTATCTTGTCTTCTGCCTCCATTATTTTATTGTTGGTTCCCTCCAAAGTATTTTTGATCTCATTTATTGCATTATTCGTTACTGATTGACTCTTTTCTATTTCTTCTAGGCCTTCTTAAACATTTCTTGCATCTTCTCAATCCTTGTCTCCAGGATATTTATCTGTAACTCCATTTTGTTTTCAAGATTTTGGATCATTTTTACTATTATTATTCTGAATTCTTTTTCAGGTATACTCCCTATCTCCTCCTCTTTTATTTGGATTGGTGGGCATTTATCATGTTCCATTGCCTGCTGAGTATTTATCTGTCTTTTCATCTTGTTGAGATTGCTGTGTTTGGGGTGGCCCTTCTGTATTCTGGCAGTTTGTGGTTCCTCTTTATTGTGGAGGCTCCTTCCTGTGAGTGCAGTTGGATGAGTGGCTTATCAAAGTTTCCTGGTTAGGAAAGCTTGCATTGGTGTTCTGGTGGGTGTAGCTGGATTTCTTCTCTTTGTAGTGCAATGAAGCGTCCAGTAGTGAGTTTTGAGATGTCTATGGGTGTTTTGTGACTTTGGGCAACCTGTATATTGGGCAACAGGGCTATGTTTCTGCATTGCTGGAGAATTTGCGTGGTATGTGTTGCTCTGGAACTTGTTAGCTCTTGAGTGGTGCTTGATTTCAGTGTAGGTATGAAGACTTTTGGATGAGCTCTTATCCATTAATGTTCCCTGGAGACATGAATTCTCTGGTGTTCTCAGGTTTTGGACGTAAGCCTCCTGCCTCTGGTTTTCAGTCTTGTTCCTACAGTAGCCTCAAGACTTCTCCATCCATACAACACTGATGATAAAACATCTAGGTTAATGGTGAAAAGATTCTCCACAGTGAGGGACATCCACAGAGTTTCACAGAGTTACATGTAGAAGAGGAGGAGGAGGAGGGAGATAGAGGTGACCAGGAGGAGAAGAGGGGGAATCAAAAGGGAGAGAGGAATCTAGCCAGTAATCAATTCCCTATGTGCTCTCCACAGTCTGGAACACTCAGACAGGTTCATGGACTTACATAGAGAAGAGAAGAGGGAGGAAGGAGATAGAGGTGGCCAGAAGGAGAAAAGGGGGAATCAAAAGGAGAGAGACAGATCTAGCCAGTAATCAGTTCCCTAAGTGTTCTCCATAGCCAGTAACACACAAAGAGATTCACAGAATTGGGTAGAGAAGAGAAAGGGGAGGGAGGAAATAGAGGCAACCTGGTGGAGAAAAAGGAGAGTCAAAAGGGGGAGAGAGTAATCAAGCCAATAATCACACTCTTAAGTAAAAATGAGTACTGAAGATTGGATTCTTAAAGGTACAAAATTGATAACAAATACAAAAAAGCAAAGATTAAAAATCTAGAGTAGAGGTTAGACACTCAAAAATACAATATTAAAAAAAAAAAATCACAAAAAATTATAAGAAATATATATGAAGTTTGCTTAAAAAATAGGGTCATTTCCCCCCCAAAGTAATAGTAGGTTATAAAAACGAAAATTAAAAGAGTAACAGGGAACTTAAATGTAAAAAAAAAAAAAAAAATTTTAAATTTAAAATTGATAATTGTAAAAAATATATCTAGGAATTTCTCTGGAGCTGTTGAGGGTAGTGTTGTGTCAGTTCAGTTTCAGATAGTTCCTTGTTCCAGCTTATACTTCTCAATATGTATAGGCCCCTTCCAATGTAGTCGGTGCTAACTACAGGGTTTTAATCCATTGCACCTGTCACTTCCAAAGCAATTCCCTCTGTTTATTTTGGCTTCTCCTGTTTGCAGGTCTCTTCAGTGTGTAATTACTGCCCTGACACAAGGCGGCTAAGGTGGTTACTTATTTAGGCTTATTTGTTCAGTTGTGGTGTGGGGAGGGAGGAACACTGCAAACAAATATAACTGGCGTGTGTGGGGAATACTCACAGTGTCTCAGCCACATTGGGTTTTCCCCTGCTCACAGCATGTGTGCCTTCCTAGTCTACACTGCTCAGGCTCCAGGTAGCTCTGTAGGGGAACTGTCTGAGGTGGGCCCTGGGTTGTGTGCACTTCCCAGGTCTAAGCCACTCAGATTCAGGTTCTCATGTACTCCACAAAGGTGCAGACTTGGTTGGGCATGCGTTTTGTCCCCTTCCTAGGTCCGAGCAGCTCAGGCGACCAGGTGCCTGACTAGCACACTCTCCCCAGGTGGAGGGTGTGTCTTATTGCCTCCCCATCCCAGCCGCTCAGTTTCCTGGGTGTACAGCAGGTACGCCACCTCAGGTCTGCTGTGTGTCTCTTCTGGGGAGCTGATTTCTGGCTTCAACCCTCTTGGCAGATGTCAACCATCCAGAATCCCAGAAAGTCTTGGTTAACAACTGGGAGCTTGCTTGCAGTTTGGTAGAGGATGCCGTCTCTGGGGCCGAGATTGTCCCTTTTCAGCTCTGGCTGCTGCCCGCCTGCCTCCAGCAGAGAATGGGTCAGTCCATGGCCAGCTAGCTCTCCTCTGGTATTTTCTCAGTCCTTTGTTCTCTGAGCCAACTGGCAGTGCCTTAGTTTAGGGCTTTTCATGGCATAGATCTCTCTCTCTCTCTCTCTCTCTCTCTGACTATCCCAGAGTTTGGGTTGCTATCTCATGTTAGCTCACTCAGATTGCTCTCAGGGCATTCAGGCCCAGTCCTTACCCTAAGCAATGCAGCCCACACCTCCCTGTTCAGCCCCCGCTTGCTGGTAGCAGATGCGAGTGTCTGGGCTACTTCACTGCTGGGAGTTGCCATTAGGCACGTCATCTGTAGGTTTTATTTATTTATTTTTCTTCCCAGTTTTGTAGCCCTCTGAGATTCCAAAATTCCCCACAGACCCTCTGGTGAGAGGGTTTCGTGGTGTTTGGAAACTTCTCCTCTTTTAAGACTCCCTTCCCAGGGCAGGTCTCCATCTGTAACTCTTTTGTCTCTCTTTTTATCTTTTATATTTTGCCCTACCTCCTTTCAAAGACAAGGGGCTGCCTTTCTGGGTGTCTGGTGTCCTCTATCAGCGTTCAGAAGTTGTTTTATGGAATTTGCTCAGCATTCAAATGTTCTTTCAATGAATTTGTGGGGGAGAAAATGGTCTCCCCATCCTATTCCTCTGCCATCTTAGGACCGCCCCCAATAGAAGTCTTAAAAAAAAAAAAAAAAAGTTACACTGAACTATCCATAAATGCACTTTGTAAAATTAATCAAAGACAACTAAAGAGAAAGTGAGGAAAACCATTTCCTTATACAAAATGCAGAATTGATTTTATAATGCATGTTTATTATTTTTAGCTAGTTAGCAAGTTAAGGTATTTCTACTTTGGTGGAATCTATTTGTTCAAGCTGGTTTTAAAAAAGGCAGAGGAACCAGAGGTCAAATTGCCAACACCTGCTGGATCATCAAAAAAGCAAGAGAGTTCCAGAAAAACATCTATTTCTGCTTTATTGACTATGCCAAAGCCTTTGTGTGGATCACAATAAACTGTGGAAAATTCTGAAAGAGATGAGAATAGCAGACCACCTGACCTGCCTCTTGAGAAACTTGTATGCAGATCAGGAAGCAACAGTTAGAACTGGACATGGAACAACAGACTGCTTTCAAATAGAAAAAGGAGTATGTCAAGGTTGTATATTGTCACCCTGCTTATTTAACTCATTATGAGAAACGCTGGGCTGGAGGAAGCACAAGCTGGAATCAAGATTGCCAGGAGAAATATCAATAACCTCAGATATGCAGATGACACCACCCTTATGGCAGAAAGTGAAGAGGAACTAAAAAGCCTCTTGATGAAAGTGAAAGAGGAGAGTGAAAATGTTGGCTTAAAGCTCAACATTCAGAAATCTAAGATCATGGCATCTGGTCCCATCACTTCATGGCAAATAGATGGGGAAACAGTGGAAGCAGTAGCTGACTTTGTCTTTTTGGGCTCCAAAATCACTGCAGATGGTGATTGCAGCCATGAAATTAAAAGACGCTTACTCCTTGGAAGGAAAGTTATGAACAACCTCGACAGCATATTAAAAAGCAGAGACATTGCCAAGAAAAGTCCGTCTAGTCAAGGCTATGGTTTTTCCAGTAGTCATGTACGGATGTGAGAGTTGAACTATAAGGAAAGCTGAAAGCCGAAGAATTGATGCTTCTGAACTGTGTTGTTGGAGAAGACTCTTGAGAGTCCCTTGGACCAAAAGGAGATCCAACCATTTCATCCTAAAGGAGATCATCCTGGGTTTTCTTTGGAAGGACTGATGTTGAAGCTGAAATTCCAATACTTTGGCCACCTGATGCAAAGAGCAGAGTCATTTGAAAAGGCCCTGATGCTGGGAAGGATTGAGGGCAGAAGGAGAAGTGGATGACAGAGGATGAGATGGGTGGATGGCATCACCAACTCAATGAGTTTGGGGAGGCTCTGGGAGTTGGTGATGGACAGGGAGGCCTGGCATGTCACACTTCACAGGGTTGCAAAGGGTGGGACACGATTGAACGACTGAACTAAACTGATTTGTAATGAGAAACTACTTCTTCACATGCAATTTGAGGAATTTAGAAAGAGTCAATCACAAGACCACTGGTGTTTTTGTATCCTGCTGCAGATCACCTGTGGAAAACAGACTATTCTGGACCACAGAATGAGCCCAGGCAGCAGAGTTAAACATCAATAGTAAAGTCAACAAAAGATTAAATAATCTGTTGAATGACAAACTAGAACAATGCAAGCTTTTTCAACAGGATGTTCAAAAACAGAGGTAATTAATATGGGCCTGCCAACTGAGAAAGTACAAAAGCAAACAATTGCTATAATTTCTATGGACTTCAGGTTTACCAGTTTAAATTCACCCTTTCTTTACCAGCAATAACAGTATCTGACATCTGCCCTTCTTTTTAGATTAATGATAATGTAAAATCTTGTGTACAGAAACTAGCTCAGCAAATTTACTGCCTGTATGACCTAGGCCTAGTTATTCAAGCACTTTGAGATTAAGTTTTCCTCTATGTGAAATGGGCATAATACACCTGTTTCTTAGAGACATAGGGCTAAATGAGAAGATGAATGTAAAGTTCTTGGCTTTGAGCCTGAATCCTCAAAGGCACTCAATAAATAGGAAGTCTTTCCATACTCATGCCCTTTTTTCCTCCTACTCATTCTTCAGACTCAAGCTTTACCTTCCCTAGAATATATTTTAGGCACATTGATTTCTCTTTAATCTGAATTCTTATAGCAGTAGTTTCTGATCTGTGATCCAGAGATCACTGTGTGGAGGGAGAGTGAAAGGGAAGAATAGTTATTGCAAAGACCCTACAAATCTCTAAGTATACAAGGCAGTTTCTAGAGACCAAGAAAATGTTTTGAAGTGTACAACTTTTTTCTAGTATGTATAGATACTGTTTTATAAATTAAAATACAAATTCATTTCAAAGTGCTACCAAATTCATGGTATTTTTGTTATTATTTATTTTTTAAATCAATGGATACCAAATATTCAACTAATGTTGTGGTGGATTTCCATAGTTATACTCTGAAAAAGCTGAATCCCACTACCAAGAGTCTCCATTGTTTATTTTTTTTTTTTTTTAATTTTTGGTTGTTCTGGGTCTTCCTTGCTGTGTGGGCATTTTCTCTAGTTGCAGTGCAAGGGCTTCTCACTGCAGAGGCTTCTCTTGTTGTGGACCATGAGCTCTAAGGCATGTGGGTTCAGTAGTTGTGGCTGTTGGACTCTAGAGCACAGACTCAACAGTTGTGGCCTACAGAATAGTTGTTCCTTGGCATGTGTGACCTTCCTGGACCAGGAACAGAACCAGTGTCCCCTGCACTGGCAGGCGGATTCTTTACCACTGAGCCACCAGGGAGGCTCCTCACATATCTCTATTGTTATATGACATTCTCCAGTTGTTTCAAGTAAGACTGGACAGGCTTGAAGGAAGTGAGATGCTCATCTCAAGTGAAAATTTAAGGGGCCCAAAAAAGCTCAATAATCAAGATAAATAACATTTTAAACACATTTTTAAAATAAAAATCAATGCAAAATTATATAATGAACAAAATACCAAAATTTTAAGTAAAGACATGATCTGCCAGGGCCAGAATAGTGAGAAGGTAAATGAGATGAGTCAGACAAATATAGACTCAGATTCTTGTTCACAGGCTTATTGAGGATTTTACTCTGAATGTCTAAAGAAGAATAAAATATTGGGTCATTATTTTACAAGCAGGCGTCACATGTTCAATCCCTGGGTCGAGAAGATCATATGGAGAAGGAAATGGCAATCCACTCCAGTATTTTTGCATGGGAAATCCCAAGGACAGAGGATCCTGGTGGGCTACAGCCCATGGGGTTGTAAAAGAGTCAGATACAATTTAGCAACTAAACAAAAACAATCATTTTTAACCACATAGAGATATATGAACATACATATATATTTAGCACCTACTACTTTGTCGACAAAGGTCTATCTAGTCAAAGCTATGGTTTCTCCCATAGTCATGTATGGATGTGAAAGTTGGACCATAAAGAAAGCTGAGCGTCGAAGAACTGATGCTTTTGAACTGCGGTGTTGGAGAAGACTCTTGAGAGTCCCTTGGACAGCAAGTAGGTCAACCAGTCAATCCTAAAGGATATCATTCTTGAGTATTCATTGGAAGGAATGATGTTGAAGCTGAAACTCCAATACTTTGGCTACCTGATGTGAAGAACTGACTCACTGGAAAAGACCCTGATACTGGGAAAGATTGAAGGCAGAAGGAGAAGTGGATGACAAAGGGTGAAATGGTTGGATGGCATCATTGACTCAATGGACATGAGTTTGAGCAATTCCTGGAGTTGGTGATGGACAGGAAAGTGGACAGGGAAGCAGATGGACAGAGAAGCAGTCCATGGAGTCACTAGGAGTTGGACAGGACTGAGTTACTGAACTGAACTGAACTCGTGCCCAGTACTATGCTAAGTACCACATGCATTCTCTCATTTAATTTCATTTGCTCATGCCCAGAGAATATTGCTACCACAATCTTATACTCAAAGCTGCCATTTTTACAACTGGGGTCCTTCTAATAGCTTGGCATTTGTCTTTATTTAACTGAGTTCCATATAGCATAATGCTCTGAAAGTTTATCATAGAGATATTACTGCTATAACCTATGGAAGCTAATAAGGTTGTGAAACCTTGTCATTTAGGAGTTTTTATGGAGATTTTATGTATTCATGGTTGATTAAATCATTGGCCATTGGTGACTGAATTAAATCTCTAGCCCTTCTCCCCTCCCAAGATATACATTATACACACACAGACACACACACACACATATAAATATATATAAAATACCATAATGTTATTCTAAAATTTAAATGAAAAGTCATTTAAAAAACTGCTAACACTTGAATTTTGCACAACTGGATATTCTCTTTTGAACTTACCTATACTTAACTTTGGAGAAGGAAATGGCAGCCCACTCCAGTATTCTTGCCTGGCAAACCCCATGGACAGAGGAGCCTGGTGGGCTACAGTCCATGTGGTTGCAGAGAGTTGGACATGACTTAGCAACTAAACAAAAACAATATTTAACTTTTCAGCAAAAATTTAACTAGTTCATCACAAAAACCAACAACGAAACACCATTTTACACATAGCAATTAAGTTGAACTGACAACTGCTAGCACTTGGTAAGAGTTATTAATAGGAGTTCCCTTTATAATCTGCTATAGTCACAAGTTGACTGCTCTCTAATAGAGGACAGAATCCTTTAGTACAATTTACTACTATTTTTAGATCCTTAGGTTCAGATAGAAAAGATTAATAAAAGGAAATGTCCAAAACTATAACCTATTTTCCTGTTATAAAAATGACAAAAGATGGATACTGATACCTTCAAAGGCTAACAATATATACAAAGTGAAATTCAACTCTCCTCATTAAAAAGAAAAGGCTAATGACACTACGCTTCATAGCTGTTTCAAAATGATAAAAGGAGTCAGTGATAAGTATTAGCTTGACTCCAAATTTACAAATAGAGCCTCATCTGCAAGTCTATCTTTTTAGATATATATCTGATGAAATGTATCATTCTTGTTGGCAGAAAACTGCTTTCCTAAAAGATCAAGAGTGAATAATACTTGTGTTCACAGGCTTCTACTAAAATAATATTTAAATCTATTTCTACATGAAAAATTTCCAAGGGCAATTCAGCATGGTTTTTCTGGCTTCTCTTCCTAAAGAACCACCAGACCACTGACTAGTGAACATATTTGCCTTACTTCAACATATCAACATATTGTTCTAAAGAGCGTTTATCTGGTAGTTAGGTGACCTGGAATCTAGTCTCTGAGCTGAGTTGCAGTTCTTCATATATATGTGTGAATCCCATGGACAGAGTAGCCTGGCAGGCTACAATACATAGTTACACAGAGTCAGACACGACTGAAGGAATTTAGCATACATGCACACATATATATTAAAAAAGGAATTTTAAATTGCTAATTTCTAAGGACACTTTCTACCCTGCCATGTTGTCATTCCAAGAAGTTTTTAACAATCAGAGGATCAAGGTAGGGTAAGGGATGTGCAATTCTCTGAATCTCTACCTCCTCTAGGAACTAGTTGGAAGAGTAACCCTTTGCTTTATCTGAATAGTGTTATATAAAGAAGTATATGTTCTAGTGGCCACTCTAAATAAAAGCATTCTCTACTCAGTTTACATGAATGAAACTGTTGATGTTAGAAGTACAAACTCTTCAACTTAGTGTGAACTAATGAGTAACTTCAAGGAACCCATAATCTGATTTGGAGGAAAGTAACCACAGAAGACTCCTAGTATACTTTTGATATTAAGGCAAGTGAGAAAAATCAGACTTTCAACCCATCTGGCAAAAGTACAAATACAGGAATCCACAAGCTTTTCTTCATGTGTCAAGAGTCACTTTGGACCACACCTTATAGGGATGAAAGCACTCAGGGATATTATGCTGATAATAGTAGTGTCAAAAATGCTATCACCACTTTAAACTTACAGAAAGTTTTAGGAATTTTACCACTGTACTGTCAAGCCTCTATTTGCTTAAAAAGCAAATGAAATCAGTGTGGCTTTTAGAGACTTATCAAGACAGCAAATGAAACATAACTCATCTCTAAAGCAAAAGTGAAAACATTAGACAACTGATTTCCTTCAAGCTAGGAACTTGTCAACAGTCTCATCTGATGGCTTGTTCAAGAATTTTTGTACATTATCCACATAGATTCGAGTCCCAAGGGTTTTGCCAGCAATAAGACAAGCTCTCTGTTCTGAAATAGACGAGCAGAGTAAGGGAATTTGGTGGTGGGAAATGTACAGAAGAGAACATTTTGCTTGCTTTTAAGAAGAAAAGTAAAACAGAACTCTTAAATGAGATACTAATTGACTGCTTTAGCAATAGCTCTGGCAATTTCCTTCAGATCAAAATGAAATGTGGTACTTTAAAATCAATGTAATATCTTTTATTATTATTACATTATGCTAAAAAGATAAAAATAAAATCAATGTAATATCTAAAAATTTGCACCATGTTTTTAACCGGTGTAGGGAATCTAACAACCAAATACTCCAAGTTGGTCTTTGTCTCTCCACTTTTCATGATGGTATCTCTTATATAAAAGGTCCAAAGCAATGTTGTGATAGTTTTTACTGTAAGGTAACTATACTTAAATAAAAATTAATTTTAAAGAAGTCCAAAACATTCATTTAAGGAACAAATTTATAAATTTCCTCACAACAGGCATGAATGATCTGTAATAAAGGCAATGTGAAACCCAACTTTACATAAGAGAAACAAACTCGGTAAGTGACTTGGCCAAGAATATATGACTTATCAATGGCAGTGCTGGAAATTCGATTAATTTCTTATTGTCATGGATAACAAATTACCACAAATTTAGTGGCTTAAAACAACACAGATTTATTCACTTATAGTTCTTGAGGTCAGAGTTTGAAATTAGTTTCATGGAACTAAAATCAAGATGGTGTCAGTACTGGTTCCTTCTGAGGGCTCTAGAGGTATTCTATTTTCCTTGCCTCTTTTAGTTTCTAGAGGCCACCTGCATTTCTTGACTCATGACCTCTTCCTTGCTTCACTCCCAACCTATTTCCATCATTAAATCTCCTACTTCCTCTTTAGCCATTGAATCCTTCTCTGCTATCCTCTTATAAAGACCCTTGCAATTATTAGGTTGACGGAAAAGTAATTCCGGCTTTGCATTGCTGAACTTTGCCATTTGATATTAGAATACATTATTAACTGTGGTTATGGTATACATCAATTTATGCACATTTCCTGTTTTATGATTTTTTGCTAACAACTTATTGCCTGCTGTTTATTTTATATTTATTTTAGGCTATAAAAATGATATTAGACTAAAAGCAAATTTGAGTAATTGTTTCATTTGAGTTCAAAATAGGTTGTAAAACAGCAGACACAACTCACAACATCAACAATGCCTTTGACCCAGGAACTTCTAATGAATGTACAGTGCAGTGGTGATTCAGGAAATTTTGCAAAGGAGACGGACGAAAAAAGCTTTAAAGATGAGGAGAGCAGTGGCCAGCAATTGGAAGTTGACAATAAGCAATTGAGAGGATTATTGAAGCTGATCCTCTTGCAACTACATGAGAAGATGCTAAAGAACTCAATGCCGACTATTCTATGGTTGTTCAGCAATGGAAGTAAATTGGAAAGGTAAGAAAGTTAGATAAGTGAGTGCCTCACAAGCTGACTGCAAATCCAAAAAAAAAATCATCATTTTGAAGTATTGTCTTCTCTCATTCTATCCAAAAACAATGAACTGTTTCTTGATCTGATTGTGACATGCAACAAAAAGTGGATTCTATACAATAACCAGTGACAACCAGCTCAGCGGTTGGACCAAGAAGCTCCAAAGCACTTCCCAAAGTCAAACTTGCATCAAAAAAGGTCATGGTCACTATTTGGTGGTCTGTTGCTGATCTGATCCATTACAGCTGTCTGAACTATCATATTACATCTAAGAAGTATGATCAGAAAATTGATAACACCAAAATTTGCAACACCTGCAGCCAGCATTGGTCAACAGAATGGGCCCAATTTTTTCCATGACAATACCTGACTGCACATCATACAACCAATGCTTCAAAAGTTGAACAAATTGGGCTATTAAGTTTTACCTCATCTGCCATATTCACCTGACTTCTTGCCAAACAACTACCACTTCTTCAAGCATCTCAAAAACTTTTCGCAAGAAAACTGCTTCCACAACCATCAGGAGGCAGAAAATGCTTTCTAAGAGTTTGTGGAATCCTGAAGCACAGATTTTTATGCTATAGGAATAAACAAACTTATATCTCATTAGCAAAAATGTGTTAATTGTAATGGTTTCTATTTTGATTAATAAAGATGTGTTTGAGCCTAGTTATGACAATCTTAAATTCACAGTCTAAAACCACAATTACTTTTGTACCAACCTAGTGCAATTAGTGCCCACCTAGATAAACCAGGATAATCTCTCCATCTTAAGATCCTTAACCAAATCTTGGAGGCAAGGTCCCTCTTCCCATATAAAGCAGCATTCACAGGTTCCAGAAATTAGGATTTGGAAATCTTCTGGAAGCTGTATTTACTAACTTAGGAGTTAGTATTAGTAGTTATTAGTATACATTAACAGAGTTTTCTGACAATGAAACAATCTATTTGAAGAATTAATAGAAGCATCAATGGAGAAGGTCAATATGTAAAAGGCTGTTAAGAAAAAAAAAGATGTTTGTAGTGAATAAACTGTTGGACAGACTGGGCTAAGTCTAGTTCATCTAAAAAATTCTACAGATCTCAAATTAGATTTCACCGATAGATACAATTCCTTCCACATAAAATCTTACACTAATGTTGCTTGTTTTATTGAGGCAACAACATCACTAAGAAAAGTAATTGATCAACAAACATTTACAAAATATATCTTCTGGGCTAAGGATTGAAGACATACATGATAGAGTCTCTATTCTCAGAGGGTTTAATGAAGTACCTAGAATATAACTAACAATATGATGACCATCCCTTATGAAATAAATAGACAGTAAATGTTAAAGGAGTTTAGTGATAGAGAGAACTGCCTTACTTTAAGTAGCCAGAAAAGACTTCACTAGGGTAAGATGGGTAGATGGGTATGACCAAGGCCTGTGGAATAGGAAAAGGATAACTCAGGTGGAGGAAATACTGGGACTAAAGGCACAGAGGTGAGGCTATAAACCTGGCACATGCAGGAAGTAGTAAATAGTGTCTAGACCAAACTGTGCCTCTAGTGCAGAGCTTTCCATTGATGACACATAAGATGACTTTAAGTACATAATTAAAGATGTTTCTTTAACTGTATGTGTTTATGCTAATGTATAATAGAAAAATAGACAATTAGAACATTAAATCCATGATTTCAAAGATATTGTTTGGGATAAATCAAGAGATATTTTCATGCATACATTCACTCATGCCTGCTCTAAGTCCATAAGCATGTATTCATTATATAGTTCTGGGGACTGGGCACTGTTCAGCAGCCTGAGAACACAATAGGGGTGCACAAAACAAAGACCCCAAGTCCAAGGAGTTCACAGTCTAGTGAGAAAGACAGATAAAAACAGAAAATTATAATAAAATATGCAATTATATAAAAGTATGCACAAGGTGCTACTAGATTATGAAACACCTAACCTAGGTTGAGGGTTTTCCAGGTGCTGCTAGTGATAAAGAATCCGTCTGCAATGCAGGAGACATGACATGCAAGTTCAATCCCTGGGTCGTGAAGATTCCCTGGAGGAGGGCATGGCAAACCACTTCAGTATTCTTGCCTGAAGAATCCCATGGACAGAGGAGCCTGACAGGTTACAGTCCATAGGATTGCAAAGAGTCGGATACGACTGAGTTACTTAGCAAACACTCATGCAACCTAGGTTGAGGGTATCTTCTGGAGAAGACTAAAATATATTTAAGAAGGTTAATATGATGATCTTCAGTGGAATGGACTGCAGAGGGAGAAACAGTTGAGACAATAATTCTTCTTTCAGTAAAACATAGAGTGTCAATTTAAGTCAGCTGGGATTTATCCTGTAGTTCTCAGAAATATATAATTACCAAATGGATGCTAAGATTCCTAAGTCATGCCCTCCTATTTCTCAAGATTAATGTCATCATAACCTCATTCATTATGGAGAAGAAACTTGATAGAAGCAAAAGTTCAGCTGTTTATAGATACATGTTGCTGCTGCTGCTGCTAACTCGCTTCAGTTGTGTCTGACTCTGTGCGAACCCATAGATGGCAGCCCACCAGCCTCCCCTGTCCCTGGGATTCTCCAGGCAAGAACACTGGAGTGGGTTGCCATTTTCTTCTCCAATCATGAAAGTGAAAAGTGAAAGTGAAGTCGCTCAGTCGTGTCTGACTCTTTGCCACCCCATGGACTGCAGCCTACCAGGCTGCTCCGTCCATGGGACTTTCCAGGCAAGAGTACTGGAGTGGGTCGCCATTGCCTTCTCCTTATAAATACATAAGTTTTACTAAAGAATATCCACAAGAACCGTGGGCCAAATGCAGGTGCCTAAAAATGTGACAAAGGCCTAATTTTAAAAAGAAATATCTTTTTTTTTTTTTTTTCAAAATAAAAACTAAATTACTGTCATACTTAGGTAAGGTACTTATTTCTATGGCTTGATTTTATTTACAATACAGTTGGTGTGTTAGTCGCTCAGTCATGTCCAACTCTTTGTAACCCCATGGACCATAGCCCACCAGGCTCCTCTGTCCATGGGATTCTCCAGGCAAGAATACTAGAGTGGGTTGCCATTTTCTTATCCAGGGGATCTTCCTGACCCAGGAATTGAACCTGGGTCTCCTGCACTACAGTGAATTCTTTACCATCTGAGCCACCAGGGAAGCACCACAATGCAATTGGTAATGACCCACATTTTGGCTAACAGTCCAACTAGGATCATTGCGTTTTCTTACTCTTTTTTAATTAATTAATTTATTTATTAAAAACCTGCTTATTTTGTATTGGGGTATAGCCAATTAACAAACAATGTTGCTATAGTTAAAGGGGAACAGAGAAGGGACCCAGCCACACATATACATGTATCCATTCTACCCCAAACTCCCCTTCCATCCAGGGGGTTAAAAAATATTGAGTATAGTTCCATGAGTTATACAGTAGGTCCCTGGTGGTTATCTATTCTACATATACCAGCCTGTACATGTCCAAACCAAACTCCCTAATTATCCCTTCCCCATCATTCCCCCAAGGAACCATAGTCTCATTCTTAAAGTCTATGAGTGTGTTTATGTTTTGTAAGTTCATTTATATCATTCCTTTTTTTTTTAAATTTTATTTTATTTTTAAACTTTACATAATTGCACTAGTTTTGCCAAATATCAAAATGAATCCGCCACAGGTATACATGTGCTCCCCACTAACGCATATATATGGAATTTAGAAGGATGATAACAATAACCCTATATCATTCCTTTTTAGATTCCACGTATAAGGGATGTCATATGATATTTCTCCTTCTCTGTCTCACTTACTTCACTCAGTAGGAGAATCTCCAGGTCCATCCAAGTTGCTGCAAATGGCATTTCATTCTTTTTAGTGGCTGAATAATATTCCATTGTATATTTTCACCCTGCTTATTTAACTTATACACAGAGTACATCATGAGAAATGCTGGGGTGCAAGAAGCACAAGCTGGAATCAAGATTGTTGGAAAAAATACCAATAAGCTGATATATGCAGATGACACCACCCTTATGGCAGAAAGTGAAGAAGAACTAAAAAGCCTCTTGATGAAAGTGAAAGAGGAGAGTGAAAAAGTTGGCTTAAAAATCAACATTCAGAAAACGAAGATTATGGCATCTGGTCCCATCACTTCATGGGAAATAGATGGGGAAACAGTGGAAACAGTGTCAGACTTTATTTTTGGAGGGCTCCAAAATCACTGCAGATGGTGATTGCAGTCATGAAATTAAAAGACGCTTACTCCTTGGAAGGAAAGTTATGACCAACCTAGATAGCATATTCAAAAGCAGAGATACTACTTTGCCAACCAAGGTCCGTCTAGTCAAGGCTATGGTTTTCCCAGTGGTCATGTATGGATGTGAGAGTTGGACTGTGAAGAAGGCTGAGCACCAAAGAATTGATGCTTTTGAACTGTGGTGTTGGAGAAAACTCTTGAGAGTTCCTTGGACTGCAAGGAAGTCCAACCAGTTCATCCTAAAGGAGATCAGTCCTGGGTGTTCATTGGAACGACTGATGCTAAAGCTGAAACTCCAATACTTTGGCCACCTCATGCAAAGAGTTGACTCATTGGAAAAGACTCTGATGCTGGGAGGGATTGGGGGCAGGGGCAGAAGGGGACGACAGAGGATGAGATGGCTGGATGGCATCACCGACTCGATGGGTGTGAGTTTGAGTGAACTCCGGGAGTTGGTGATGGACAGGGAGGCCTGGCGTGCTGCAATTCATGGGGTCGCAAAGAGTTGGACACGACTGAGCAACTGAACTGAACTGGATGCACCACATCTTCTTTGTGGGTTGTCTTTTTGTATTGTTTATTGTTTCTTTTGCTGTGCAAAAGCTTTTGAGATTAAGTAGCTCCCATTTGTTTGTTTTTTATTTCCATTATTCTGAGAAATGGATTGAAAAATATATTGCTGTGATTCATGTCACAGAGTGTTCTGCCTATGTTTTCCTCTAGGAGTTTTACAGTGTCCGGGCTCATATTGAGGTCTTTAATCTATTTCAAGCTTATTTTTGTGTATGGAATTAAATGATAATCTAATCTCTCTCTCTCTTTTTTTTTTACATGTAGTTGTCCAGTTTTCCAAGCACCATTTGTTAAAGACACTCTTTCCAACATTGTATAGTCATGCCTTCTTTGTCATAGATGAATTGATCATAGGTACATGGGCTTATTTCTGAGTTTTCTGTCCTGTTCCATTGATCTATATTTCTTTTTTCTTTTTTTTCCCAGTACCACATTGTTTTGATGACTGTAGATCTGCAGTATAGTGTGAAGTCAGGGAGCCTGATTCCTCCAGCTCTGTTTTCTTTCTCAGGATTGCTTTGGCTATACCAGTTCATTTGTGTCTCCATACAAATTTTTAGGTGTTTTGTTCTAGTTCTATGAAAAATGGCATTGGTAATTTGATATGGACTTCATTGTCTCTGTAGGTTGCCTTGGGTAGTATAGTCATTTTAACAGTGTTGGTTCTTCCAATCTATGGACATGGTAATCTACAAAAAGCACTTCTAAGAGGGAAGTTTATAGCACTACAATCTTACCTCACAAAACAAGAAAAGGAGAGAGGACAAGATGGTGGAAGAGTAGGTGGATGTGGAGTACATGTCTCTCCACAGATGCATTAGAAATACATCTTCAGACACAGAAGATCTCAGAATACCAGCTGCGAGTGGGCAGCAGTCCCTGACCACTTGAAAGAAATATATAAATCCACGAAAAATTCAGTAGGACAAAGGAAGTATATGGAAAAGAGGAGAGTGAGCTAGTCAGGACTCGACCTGCACCCAGGGGGCGGGGAAATTGAAGCAGGGGTCAGATTCCCACATTGGGGCAATTGTCTGGGAACCTGGAGAAGCATTTGAAGCTGCTGGAAAGTGCATCAGCTGATCTGTGACAGTCTGAATGGAATGAGAACCACACAGACTATCCTAACCACAGCTCTATGAACCCTGGACAGGGATGTAAATACCCTAGAATGTGCGGGGGCTGGGAGCTCAAGCATAGGAATTGGAGAGCAATCCCAGGGCGAGGTCTGCTGTTGACTTTGGGAAGAAGGCCCTAGGGGACATGAGGGAGGAGATCATGGTAGGGAATGAGTTGGAAGAAATCAGAACAGCCATAGACATAAGGCAATAATGCTGAATCATGCACAGGGTGTGGAACCATTACTGTAGCCTCTATCACCCCACATGCCAGCACTGACCAATAGAGAAAGACCCCAGAGAGGGTGGCCCTTCAAGTGTTTAACATGCCAAGCAATAGAGAAGTTCCCAAGCCGGGGGTGGCGGGGGGCATTAATTTCCTGATGCTCCAAGCAACAGAGAAGGACCTGAGCCAGGTGGGCCCTTTAAGTGCCTGACAGGCCAGGTAACAGAAAAGGACCAGCCACAAAGGCCTTTTGAATGCCAACTGCCAGAGGCTAGAAAAAGACTGTAATAGCACCATAGCTTCTCTGGCTGAGACGGCCAGCATCCCTACACACTTGGTGCCACCCAGGGTCCCTGCAATAGAAGCAAATGCATCACTTCCATGTTCAATCTTCACTGGGCGAGACTTGCCAGAGGTTAGGAAAAAAACCCTAAGAACACCATATCTCCTGTATATCTGGTATTACCAGGGTCCCTGTGATCTAAGCAGCTGCACCACTTCCACATGCAGTCCTCATCAGGGCAGACCAAGTCCTCCAGGGCAGCTTCAAGAGCAAACTCCTGTGGACGATCCACATGCAGAGGTGGAAATAAAACCACAATTGAACCCCAGGGGCAGTGTAGCTGAGGAAGAGGATTGAAAACCTTCTCACCAGTTGTACAAGCTACAGGTTAAATCCACATGAGAAACTAAGCAGACTCTGTGTCTATAGAATATATAAAAGGACAATGAGAGCTCCCACAAAAGAAAACACACTAGCTCTGGCAGCTGTGGACATTGGAGGCAACAGTATGCAGGAGAAGGGCCATATTAGAGTCTGAGCTGTCAGCATAGCAGGTCAGGAGACCAGCCCAGTATTGGAGGGCATCCTAGGGAGGCAAAGATGGACTGTGACTCACAATGAGGGAAACGATGTTGACACCTGAAATCTGAAAAAAAACATATATTATCATTATTTTTTATTTGTTCTGTAGTTGGCTCTGCACAATTATTATTATTCTATTTCTTTTCATCTGTTGCTGAGGTTGTTAATTTCATTATTACTATTAACTATTTAACCTTTTGGAATTTTTTTTTTTTAAACAATCTTTTTACTCCCTTTATATACTGCTACCTCTATGTTGGCCTTTTGCAGTTCTGTGGGGTTTTTCCTTTGTTTTGTTTTTTGATTGTTTTTCTTGTTATTCTTTTCCTACTATAGTTATTATTTAATATATATAAATCTTTTTTATACACTTCTATTTAACTTTGCTTTTCTAGATTGTTTTACTTTTCTTTTCTTCTATTTATCTTTTTCAACATGTTAGTTTGTTTTCTTTGCTTAATTCCTCAGTTGGCACTCCACTTTTGTTTCCTCGTTTGCATTTTAGTTAGTTCTGTTTTTAATTGGTTGATATAATTTTTGGTTTCCTTTGCTTCTCAAGTCACATTCTTGTACTTTTTTTTCTTTGGAATGTTTGGTTTTGTTTGTTTGTGTGTATGTGTGTGTCAGCTGGCACAGAATCCACCTATAATGCAGGAGACTCTGGTTTAATTCCTGGGTCAGGAAAGATCCCTGGAGAAGGGATAGGCTACCCACTCCTGTATTCTTGGGCTTCCTTGGTGGCTCAGAAGGTAAAGAATCCACCTATAATGTGGGAGACTTCAGTTTGCTCCCTGGTTTGGGAAGATACCCTAAAGAAGGGAAAGGCTACTCACCCCAGTATTCTGGCCTGAAGAATCCCCATGGACAAAGGAGCCTGGAAGGCTACATGCCATGGGGTCACAAAGCATCAGACATGACTGAGAAACTAAGTGCACCACAGCGTGTGTGCTAGTGTATTCCACTGTTTTTGTTAGTATTTGATTTTAAATTTACCATTTGCTTCAGTTCATCTTTTGCTTCTTCTTATTTTGTTTATATCTGTTGTGTGTCTGTTTAATCCACTTTAATTCTATAACAATTTGTGGAATCTCAGTCCCCAGAAAGAGATATGACCTGAACATTTGAAGTGGGAGTACTGAGTTCAGGACCCTAGACTTCCAGAGAACTTCTAACCCCAGGGAGTACTAATTAGTGAGAACTCCCACAAAGGTCTCCACCTATATACACGACCTGGCATCACCAACTGCCAGCAGCATCCAGTACAGGACACCTCACCCAAACAACAAGCAAAACAAAAACATAAACATAATCATCAGCAGACAGTATACTAACAAACACACCAAAACCAACCACCTGACAGAAACTGCCCAACAGAGAGAAATAATAATAATAACGTACCTCCTCCCACCAGAATGCAGGCACAAATCACTCCCAACAAGAAGCCTACACAAACCACTGGACCAACTTTACCCACTGAGAGCAGAAACTGAAAGGATGAAGCCATATGACCATAAAGCCTAGAAAAAGAAGATCTCAAACACAGTTAGTTGGAAAAAAATGAAAAGACAGAGAAATATTAAACAAATATTACATAAAAGAAAAATTAAACAAGGTAGAAATTCACAAGATTTTATGAAGAAGAGGAAAGAAGCAAACTATGTGAAAAATAATTCAGGATAATGATAGTAAAAAATGGTCCAAAACTTTGAAAATAGAATGGAGGAAATATAAGAATCAATTAAGACGTTTAACAAGAATATAGAAAAAAGGAAGAGTGAATAGAGACAAACAACACAATTACTAAAAATTAAAAATACTCTAGAAGGAATCAATAGCAGAATAACTGATGCAGAAGAACAGATAAGTGAGCTGGAAGATAGAATGGTGGAAATAATTGCTGAAGAGCAAATAAAGGAAAATGAATGAAAAGAATTGAAGATAGTCTCAGAGATCTATGGAACAATACTAAACACACCAATATTTGAAATATAGAGATCCCAGAAGAAGAAGAGAAAAAGAAAGGGTCTGAGAAATTTTTGAAGGGATTATATTTGAAAAATTCCCCAACATGGGAAAGAAAAGAGTTAATCAAGGCCAAGAAGCACAGAGCATCCCATACAGGATAAACCTAAGGAGAAACATGCTGAGACACATGTTAATAAAAGTAAAAAGATTAAATACAAAGAGAGAATATCAAACGCAGCAAGGGAAAAGCAACAAATAACATACAGGGGAAACCTCATATGCTTAACAGCTGATCTTTCAGCAGAAACTCTGCAGGCCAGTAGGGAATGGCAGGATATATTTAATGTACTGAAAGGGGAATATCTACAGACAAGACTACTCGCCAGGGATCTTATTCAAAATCGATGGAGAAATCAAAAGCTTTACAGACAAGCAAAAATTAAGAGTATTTAGCAACAACAAATGAGCTTTGCAACGAATGTGAAAGGGACAAGAGAAGGAAAAGACCTACAAAACAAAAACAAAATAATTAAGAAGATGCCAATATGTGTGTGTGTGTGTGTGTGTGTGTGTGTGTATAATTACTTTAAATGTAAATGGATTAAACAGTCTTACTAAAAGACACAGACTGGTTGAATGGATACAAAAACAAGACTCATATATGCTGTCTACAAGAGACCCACTTCAGACCTAGAGACACATAAAGACTGAAAGTAAAAGGATGAAAAAAGAAATTCCATCCAAATGGAAATCAAAAAGAAGCCAGAGTGGAAATTCTCATATCAGACAAAGTAGATCTTAAAATAAAGAATATTGTAAGAAACAAAGACAGATGGTACATAATGATCAAGAGATCCAAGAAGAAGACATAACAATTGTAATTATGTATCCTACATACAAGCACCTCAATACATAAAGCAAAAATTAACAGACATAAAAGGGAAAATTGACAGCAACACAATAATATTAGGGGATTTTAACACCTCATTTACACCAATGGACAGATCATCAAAACAAAATTAATAAGGAAACATAAGCCTTAAATTACACATTAGAGCAGATGGATTTAATTTTTATTTATTTTATTATTATTATTTACTTTACAATATTGTATTGGTTTTGCCATACATCAACATGCATCCACCACAGGTGTACACGTGTTCCCCATCCTGAACCCCCTTCCCACCTCCCTCCCCATACCATGCCTCTGGGTCATCCCAGTGCACCAGCCCCAAGATTCCTGTATTCTGCATCGAACCTGGACTGGTGATTTGTTTCTTATATGATATTGAACATGTTTTAATGCCATTCTTGAGGCGGATGAAACTGGAGCCTATTATACAGAGTTAAGTAAGCCAAAAAGAAAAACACCAATACAGTAACCAATACTAACGCATATATATGGAATTTAGAAAGATGGTAACGACAATCCTGTATGTGAGACAGCAAAAGAGACACAGATGTATAGATGGATTTAATTGATATCTTCATGACATTCCATCAAAATGCAGATGAATACACTTTCTTTACTAGTGTACATGGAACATTCTCCAAGACAGACCACATTTTGGGCCACAAATTAAGCCTCAGTAAATTTAAGAAAATTGAAATCATCTCAAGCATCTTTTCTGACCATGATGCTGAGACTAGGTATCAATTACAGGGGTGGGGGGAATCTCTTAAAAACAGTCACATGGAGATTAAATAATATGTTTCTAAATAATAAACAGTGCGGGGAGCGAGCTCCGCCTCTGGCAAAGGTCATGAGGAAGGAGGCTTGGCATACGCAAAGGCGGGATCAAGCCTCAGGAGTCTCCCTGGAAATTCTCGAGCAATCTACCCCCAAAACCAGAGTCTGCCTACTTTCTGCTTTGTGCTGTCACCAACACCTCTGACTTTACGGGGGGCTGTCCCCCACTACCTCTCTCTGAAAAAAGAGTTAGCTTACAGCTCCAGTTAATAATTCTTGGGCGTGACAGTGTTTCAACCTACAAACTCCTTTGGAAGTCCTCTAGCCTGCCTGAATAGGTTTTTTCCAGCAACATGTGATTGTTCAGAGCCTCCCAACTGTGAGAGGCAGATGTTCTAAACTGTCTAAACACAGATTCCTTTGAGTAGTTAAAAGATTGATTAGAAATTGTATTGGTGAAGGGTTTTTCACTTGTTGGGCCAATGTTTGCTGCTAAGTCTCCATATCCCTTACCTACTGTGTCCTTGGCGGTGTATTGATTGATATAATGGGTGTATAGAAATGTAAGCAGTTGCCTCAATGTTTGTAATCTTGGACCCTTGAGTTAATTCTTTTCTTGATTGAGCCCACCTCACCTTTGCCCTATAGGAATGCAACTTTCTCCAATGCTTTTTGGAGGCTGGCGCCTGACTTTAGAATAATCACCTTTAGAGAAAAATAAGTTTCTTAAAATGTTAACAGGCTTCCTGGCCAGAAGATGATGTAAATCACCTAAACTTTTGCATATGATAAGTTTGAAAGCCTGACTTCGCTAAGGATCAGGAACTGCTGTCTTTGCATGCCTCTACCCCTTCCCCCATTATCCTCTATGCACAACTTAAGGTATAAAACTGCTTTGGAAAATAAAGTATCTCTTTTTGTTCACCGGAATTTGGTGTCCCCATGTCGTTCTTTCTTTCACCTTGTGGCTGAATTTTTCCTCTGAGGCAGGGAAGCTTGTCAAGCCTACTAATTTTGCCTGGGCTTCTAAGATCCGACCGGGGAGGCCTTAGTGTCTCCTCTCCTTCGGGAGAACGGGAGGACGCCTGCGGCCTTCGTAGGTGACATTAATTCCCTGCTTTGGAATTTTATTCAGTCTCTTTTCTTCACTGAATTTTCCTACTGAGCTATCCTTATTTCAACCGCTTTTCTCCACTAAATTTCCTCACTGAGCTATCCTCATTCTATTACTCTTTATATCCTTAATTAACATTTAATTAAGCAATCGTCTCCTGATCTTCGCCTATGCCGTCTCTCCTTCGAATACCCTGGATCAGCCGGGGCTGGTCCCCGGCAAAACAGGATGCTGAAGAAATAAAAAGGGAATTGGAAAACATTCCTAGAAACAAATGACAACAAAAACACAATGACCCAAAACCTTTAGGATGCAGCAAAAGCAGTTCTAAGAGAGACATTTATAGCAAGACAATCCTACCTCAAGAAACAAGAAAAACATTGAATAGGCAACCTACCTTTACATTTAAAACAACTGAAAAACAAAACAAACAAACAAAAAAAAACGCAAGAAATCATGAAGATCAGATCAATAATAAATGAAAAAGAAATGAAGGAAATAATAGTAAAGATTAATAAAACTAAAAGCGGATTCTTTGAGAAGATAAAATTGACAAACCATTAGCCAGACTCATCAAGAAAAAATGGGAGAAGAATCAAATGAACAAAAAAAGAAAAAAAGAAATGAAAATGGAGAGGTTACAACAGACAATGCAGAAATACAAAGAATCATAAAAGACTATCATGAGCAACTAAATGCAAAATGGACAACCTGGAAGAAATGGACAGATTCCTAGAAAAATTCAACCTTCCGACTGAACCAGGAAGAAATAGAAATCATGAACAAGTCAAATACAAGCAATGGAATAAAAATTGTAATTAAAAAATCTCCCAAAATACGAAATCCCAGGGCCAGATGGCTTCACAGCTGAATTTTAGAGAAGAGCTAATGCCTATTCTTCTGAAACTCTTTCAAAAAATTGCAGATGAAGAAACATTTCCAAACTCAGTCTACAAGGCCACTGTCACCCTGATACCAAAACCAAAGACATCACACAAAAAGGAAAATTACAAGCCAATATCTCTGATGAATACATATACAATAATCCTCAACAAAATTCTAGCCAACAAAATCCCACAGCACATTAAAAATACCATATTTCATGATGAAGTCAAGTTTATCCCTGGGATAAAAGGATTCTGCAATATACACAAATCAATCAATGTTTCCTTGGAAGAAAAGCTATGACCAACCTAGACAGCATATTAAAAAGCAGAAACATTACTTTACCAACAAAGGTCCATCTAGTCAAAGCTATGGTTTTTCCAGTAGTCATATATGGATGTGAGAGTTGGACTATAAAGAAAGCTGAGTGCCAAAGAATTGATGTATTTAAACTGTAGTGTTGGAGAAGACTCTTCAGAGTCCCTTGGACTGCAAGAAAATTCAACTAGTCAATCCTAAAAGATATCAGTCCTGAATATTCATTGGAAGGACTGATGCTGAAGCTGAAACTCCAATACTTTGGCCATCTGGTGCAAAAAACCAACTCATTGGAAAAGACCCTGATACTGGGAAAGATGGAAGGCAGAAGGAGAAGGGGATGACAGAGGATGAGATGGTTAGATGGCATCACTGACATGAGGGACGTGAATTTGAGTTGACTCTGGGAGTTGGTGATGGACAGGGAAGCCTGGCGTGCTGCAATCCATGGAGTCTCAAAGAGTTGGACATGACTGAGTGACTGAACTGAATCAATGTGATACACCATATTAACAAATTGAAAGATAAAAACCATATGATCATCTCAACAGATGCAGAAAAAGATTTTGACAAAATTCAGCACCCATTTATGATGAAAACTTCTCAAAAAATTGCCACAGAAGGAACCTACCTCAACATAATAAAGGCCCTATATAACAAACCCAGAGCAAACATTTTTCTTAATGGTGAAAAAGTGAAAGCATTCCCTCTAAAATCAGGAAGAAGATAAAGGCACCCACTCTTCCTACTATTATTCAACATAGTTTTGGAGGGGCTAGCCATGGCAATCAGAGAAGAAAAAGTAATGAAAAGGATTCTAGATTGGAAAAGAAGAAATAAAACTCTCAGTTGTTTGCAGACAACATGAAACAATACATAGAAAACCCTAATGATACTATCAGAGAATTTAGAGCTAATCAGTTAATTTAGTAAAGTCACAGTATACAAAATAAATACACAGAAATCACTTCCATTCTTATATATTAACAAAAGAAATCATAAAGAGAAATTAAGGAATCAATACCATTTCAACTAAAAGAATAAAATACCTAGGAATTAACCTACCTAAGGAGACAAAAGAGTTGTATACAGAAAGCTATAAAACACTCATGAAAGAAATCAAAGACAACATAAACCGTTGGAGAGATAATCCATGTTTCTGGGTTGGAAGAATTAATATTGTGAAAATGACTACTACCAAATATAAACTACAGATTCAAGACAATGCCTTTCAAATAACCAATGACATTTTTCACAGAACTAGAACAAAAATTCTCACAATTCAAATGGAAACACAAAAGACCCCAAATACCCAAACAATCTGGAGAAAGAAGAATGGAGCTGAAAGAATCCACCTTCGTGATTTCAGGAAGCTGGAAAGCTTCAATTACTACAAAGCTACAATTATCAAGACAGTACGATACTGGGACAAAAACAGAAATATAGACCAACGGAACAAGATAGAAAGCCCAGAGATTTCTATCCACACACCTGTGGGCACCTATATGACAAAGGAGGCAAGAATATACAATAGGGAAAAGACAGTCTCTTCAGTAAGTGGCACCGGGAAAACTGGACAGCTATGTGAAATTAGAACACTTCCTAACAATATATACAAAGACAAACTCAAAATGGATTAGAGACCTAAATGTAAGACCAAAAACTATAAAACTGGTAGAGGAAAACAAAGGTGGAACACTGTATGACATAAATCACAGCAAGATTCTTTATGACCCACCTCTGAGAATAATGGAAATAAAGATAAAAATAAACAAGTGGGACCTAATTAAACTGAAAAGCTCTTGTACAGCAAAGAAAAGTATAAACAAGGTGAAAAGACAACTCTCAGAATGTGAGAAAATAAAAGCAAATGAAACAACTGACAAAGTATTTATTTCCAAAATATAAAAGCCACTCTTACAACTCAATACCAGAAAAACAAAGAACCCAATCAAAAAGTGGGCAAAAGACCTAAGAAGACGTAGAGATGGTTAATAAACACATGAAAAGATGCTCAAGATCACTCATCATTAGATAAATGCAAATGAAAACTATAATAAGATATCAGTACACACTGGTCAGAATGCCATCATGAAAAAATAAACAAAAAGTAAATGCTAGAGGGTGTGGAGAAAAGGGAACCTCTTGCATTGTTGGTGGGAATGTGAACTGATATAGCTACTATAAAAGACAGAATGGAGATTCGATTAAAAAAAAACTAAGAGTAAAACTACCAAATGACCCAGCAATCCTCCTACTAGGCATATACCCTGAGGAAATCAAAATTGAAAAAGGCACATGTATCCCAATGTTCACTGCAGCACTATTTACAATAGTTAGGACATGAAGCAACTTAGAAGTCCATCAACAGATGAATGGGTAAAGGTGCTGTAGTACATATATACAATGGAATATATGCCCCTCAGCCATAAAAGGGAACATATTTGAGTCAGTTCCAATAAAGTGGATGAACCTAGAGCCTATTATACAGAGTGAAGTAAGTCAGAAAGAGGAAAACAAATATCATAAATTTACGTGTATATGTGGAATAGAGATAGATAGTACTGATGAACCTATTTGTAGGGCAGCACTGGAGACACAGACATAGAGAAAAGACTTATAGTCATGGGGGTGGGGGAAGAAGGAGAGGGTGGGACAAATTCAGACAGTAACATGGGAACATATGCACTAGCATATGTAAAATAGATAGCCAATGGTAATTTACTGTATGACTCACGGAACTCAAACCAGGGCTCTGTAACAAACCAGAGGAGTGGGATGGGGTGGGAGGTGAAAGGGAGGTCCAAGAGGGAGGGGCCATATATATACCTACGGCTGATTCATCTTTATGTATGGCAGAAACTAAAACAATATTGTAAAGCAATTATAAAATATATATATTTTTTAAAAAGAAACAAGAGAAATCTCAAATAACTTAACTTACACCTAAAACAACTAGAGAAAGAAGAACAAACGAAACCTTAAGTTAGTACAAGGAAAGAAATCATAAAGATCAGAGCAGAAATAAATGAAATAGAGATGAAGAAAACAGTTCCAAAGATCAATGAAACTAAAAGCTAGTTCTTTGGAAAGATAAACAAAATTGATAAATCTTTAGCCAGACTCATCAAGGAAAAAAAAAAAAAAAGAGAGAGAGAGATGACGCAAATTAATAAAATTAGAAATGAATAAAGTTACAACTGACTCCACAGAAATACCAAGGATCATAAGAGTCTACTATGAGCAACTGTCTTACATTAGCCATGCCATATTTTTCCATTAATAACACCATAAACTTTTATAAATGAACAATGCCCAATAATTGGACTTTAGGAATTATTCACTTTAATATGTTTATTTTTTCATGAATATTTTTACTCTGATGTTCTTTTGAGATTAGCATAAATTCAATAAATCACAAGTCTCACAAAATAACCAATATATGGGAATATTCTTTTACGGCATGATCTTAAGAGTGTACTGGATCATCGAAAAAGCAAGAGAGTTCCAGAAAACATCTATTTCTGCTTTATTGACTATGTCAAAGCCTTTGACTGTGTGGATCACAATAAACTGTGGAAAATTCCAAAAGAGATGGGAATACCAGACCACCTGATCTGCCTCTTGAGAAATTTGTATTCAGGTCAGGAAGCAACAGTTAGAACTGGACATGGAACAACAGACTGATTCCAAATAGGAAAAGTAGTACGTCAAGGCTGTATATTGTCACCCTGCTTATTTAACTTATATGCAGAGTACATCATGAGAAACGCTGGGGTGCAAGAAGCACAAGCTGGAATCAAGATTGCTGGGAGAAATATCAATAACCTCAGATATGCAAATGACACCACCCTTATGGCAGAAAGTGAAGAGGAACTAAAAAGCCTCTGGGACGGAACTCCGTCCCTCCCTCTTTTGTCCCTTTTTTTGTCTTTTATATTTTTCCCTACCTCCTTTCGAAGACTTGGGTTGCTTTTCTGGGTGCCTGATGTCCTCTGCCAGCTTTCAGAAGTTGTTTTGTGGAATTTACTTGGCATTTAAATGTTCTTTTGATGAATTTGTGGGGGAGAAAGTGTTCTCCCCGTCCTACTCCTCCGCCATCTTAGCTCCTCCCCCCCAAAAACAATATGTTTTAATCTACTTTTAGTTAGACTGTCTTACACAAGGTAACTTTCTTATATTGGGATAAAAGTACATGTTCTGCTTTCTAACTAATCATACACACATAAGCTTTTATGACTTTAAATTTCTACTCTAAAGAATTCTAAGTTCTTTACATGAACAGGCAACTAGAATTATTCTTGGTACTGCTATAGACCAATTAATTAAGAAGTACTTTTTTGATTTTCCAAGTTCAGAAGAAAAGCAATTTTACAATGACTTTTAAACTAATTTCAGAGCTACATTCATACCAGATAATTAATAAATAACAATCATTAGGTAGAGTAACATAAGCATTAAGATTATGAGCTCTGGAATCAGACAGATCTGAAGGGTGTTTGCTGGTTCTCTAACATTGCTAGCTCTCTCAGTCTGTTTCCTCTTCTTAAAAGAGTCATAATAATAGAGGATTAAGAGGTACCAACTACTACTACATATAAAATATATAAGCTACAAGTTTATATTGTACAGCACAAGGAATATATACAATATTTTGCATTAAATATAAATGGAGAACAACTTTTAAAAAATGTGAATCACTAGTTGTATACCTGATATATATAATATTGTAAATCAACTATATCTCAGTAAAAAAAGGGGAAAAAGGAAGAAAAAAATGAGCATAATGGGAGTACTGACTCCACTGAATTGCCATAAGAATTAAATGACACAATGCATTGAAAGTTCTTACCACTATGCCTGGCATATTTTAAGTGCCCAATGAGTGATAGTTCTTACTATTATCAACTAAAGCTGATAAATTACTTACATGATAAATTAAAATTAAAAATGAGATGCTTTATCATATTTGTAACATATTAAGTACTTGTTTATGCTCATCTTCCTTCTAAATCACACTGGATAGAATGATTTCTTAAATAATGAAGCCACTATTCAATATATAGAGACTGTTATAATTTCAGTGTTGAGAAATATGCTACACTTATGGTGAAACAATTGGCTGAGTGGTAGTAAAACAAACAAAGTTTTCTCATGTTGTAGCTCAACTAAGAAGACTATTCTCCGGTTTTAAAAAGGTGAAGTTCTTTTTGTCTTGAGTCACTGCTGGAAATCCCCTCAGCAAAAATGTTGGGCTGTACTCCAACTCTGTGACAGGGTCTCATTTCCAGAAAGGACTAAGCCAAAGGGACAGAACTCAAAGACTAGAGTTCAGAACCAGAGTTTACAAGTCACAGAAGTACTGCTTTCTTGATTAATTTATACTTATAGAATCATTACAAGCCACATTTTAATTATGTTAAAAAGAATCAAAGTCATAAAAATTCAATACATGTCACAAATGCTATTTTAAAAATATGTCCTTGGTTAAGCAATTTTATTCAAGGAAAAAAAAAAAAGAACTAAATTATATATGAAAATGTTGCTACTAACCTATCTTCCCCACTCACACCTAACTCTCATATGCAGATTATAGATGACACATTTGCCTAGTTAGGCATCATCCAGTCTTTTTCCTTCTTTTCAGGCATCTTATATTTATTAAATGGCAGTTATATGTTCCCAATCACATGGAAAGATTTTAATGTACTATTGACATAATTTCTGTTCAGTATCTATCCAGTAAGAGAGAGTACAAATAACACAATGCTTAGGAATGTTTAGTCAGAACAACCTGAGTTCTAATCCTAGTTCTACCATTTGTAACTCTTTGACCTTGAGCAATGTACCTAGTTTCTGGGTCTTAGCAACATCCCCTTCAGTCACATGAAATAGATCTAATACTAGTTCTTACTTCCCAAAGTTATCACAAGGATTCAACTAATTGAAATGAAGTATGTAAAAGACTTGGCACTGTGCCTGACATACACAATGCATAAACAAATGTTAGGCTTTACCATTACTAGAGTCCAATCCTGATTAGCCAGGTTAATGAAAAGTAATGAAACAAAAATCTAGCAGCACTACTGAATACTTTTAAACATACAGTTTATAAATTTGTGGTGATATTTTTAAACTTATATTTAACTTTTGACTGATGTTCTGGCAATCGGAAACACTTCCAACAAACCAATAAAGCTAAAATGTGAGGCACTGAGCCAGAAAACAACCCCTTTGCTTAGAATTATTCTCTATTGGCCAAGTGTGAAAAGTCAGCTTTGCTCTCGTAATAATAAAAATAGTCAACATAAATGAGCTGCATCCTCTTTCTAAATTTATGTTTGTTTAATCTTGGTCTGCATTGGAGGAAGTAATTAAATACTGGGTTTAGAAGGGTTCCTGGTACGCTGCAAAGTACAACAGAACAGAATGCAAACAGATGGTCATATAGTCATCAACAGATTCTCAATCTGTTTAAATTTATCAGTAGGAAACGAAACACATTTACCCTTGATAATTCACCTAAAGCAGAAAATATTCCTGTAAAATATGTTTCACAGCACAATATATATTTTGGGAAATAATTTAAAGATTAACTACAGAAAATTAGAACATTTGACTTGACTATGTCTAGGGCTTCAATTTATTTTTCTTTTCCAGCACAACCCAGGGGGTGCCATGCTATGCTCAGTCACTTTAGTCTGTCTGACCCTTAAAGACCTCATGGACTGTAGCTTGACAAGCTCCTCTCTCCATGGGATTTTTCAGGCAAGAATAATGGAGTGGGCTACCATGCCCTCCTCCAGGGGATCTCTCCTGACCCAGGGATCAAACCCATGTCTCCTGCATCTCCTGCATTGCAGGTGGATTCTTTACCACTGAGCCGCTGGGGGGAGGGTTGACCTTAAGGTTTATTAATCAAAGCCCTTTCTCTGACAGAATAGTCTTTGAGCTAAAAATAAATTTATTTTATCCTTTTCTCCTACCATATTATGAAACTCTTACTAAACTTCTGCAATGCATTCTTTCCTACAACCATTTGAATTTCAAAAACCCAAGAGTCATGATCATTGGTAAGTGTGTCTCCCAAGCCTCTTTAAATTGGGCAAAATTATTCCAAAGGTTTTGCCATTGCTGCTGTGACATTAAGGAAATCAGCCACTAAATATAGGACATCAATCTAAAGGCACCAGTTTTTAGATTGTTCCTGCATTTGCCTCATGAGAGCTGCCATCTCCCATGGTTCAGGGCGTCCAAAAAGCATGCCCAAATGGCCATCTCATGAAATTTCTAATTTTGCTCTTCTAAATAGCTTATGAATATCTTTACACAGCATTCAAACAAATCTTGGCAGCTATGATAAAGACCACAGCATATTTCAAATTAACATTCTATTTATAAATACAAAAAGCAGTGGCAATAAATGACAAATCCACAGCTACCATACTACTCAATAGTGAAAAGCTGAAAGCATTTCCTCTAAGATCAAAAACAAGACAAGGATGTCCACTCTTGTCATTTTTATTCAACAGAGTTTTGGAAGTCCTACCCATGGTTATCAGAGAAGAAAAAAGAAATAAAAGGAATCCAAATTAGAAGAGCAGAAATAAAGCTGTCACTTCTTGAATATGACATGATACTATATGTATAAAATCCTAAAGATGTTACCAGTAAACTACTAGAGCTGATGAATGAATTCAGTAAAGTTGCAGGATACAAAATTAATACACAGAAATATGTTGCATTTCTATACACTAACAATGAAAGATCAGAAAGAGAAATTAAACAAACAATCCTATTTACCGTTGCATCAAAAGAACAATATACCAGGAATATACTAATACAACTGAGTGACTGAACTGAATTGATACCTACCTAAGGAGACAAAAGACCTGTTCTTGGAAAATTATAAGATGAAAGAAATTGAAGACAACACAGAAAGATGGAAAGATATATCATGTTTTTTACTGGAAGGATCATATTTTCAAAATGACTACAGTACCCAAGGTGATCTACAGATTCAATGCAATCCCTATCAAAATATGAATGACATTTTTCACAGAACTAGAACAGAAAATCTTAAAACTTGTATGAAGAGACAGAAGATCCACAAAAAAAAAAATAAAATAAATAAATTAGGAAAAAAAAAATCTTGAAAAAGACAACAGAGCTGGAGAATCAGGTTTCCTAACTTTAGGATATACTAGAAAGCTACAGTCATCAGAGCATTACAGTACTGGCATAAAACAGAAATGTACATCAATGGAACAAAATAGAAAGCCCAGAAATAAACTCATGCACCTATGTCCAATGTTTCTGTGACAAAGAAGACAAGACTATAAAATGGAGAAAAGATGGTTGCTTCAATAAATAGTGCTAGGAAAACTGAACAGCTACATGTTAAAAAAAAAATGAAATTAGAACATTCTTTAATACCATAAACAAAAATAAACTCAAAATGAATTAAAGACCCAAATATAAGACCAGATACTATAAAATTCTTAGAGGAAAACATAGGCAGAACACTCTTTGACAAATCACAGCAAGATCATTTTTTGATCTATCTTCCAGAGTAATGGAAATAAAAACAAAAATAAACAGGTGGGACCTAATTAAGATTTTCACAGCAAAGTAAACCATAAACAAAATGAAAAGACAACCTTCAGAATGGTAGAAAATATTTGCAAACAATGCAACTGACAAGGGATTAGTCTCCAGAATGTACAAACAGTTCATGCAGCTCAGTATCAAAAAAACAAACAACCCAATCAAAAATGGGCAGAAGACCTAAAGAGACATTTCTCCAAAGAAGACATACAGATGGCCAAGAGTCACATGAAAAGATACTCAACATCACTAACTACTCAGTTCAGTTCAGTTCAGTTCAGTTGCTCAGTCATGTCCTACTCTTTGTGACCCCATGAACTGCAGCACTCCCTGTCCATTACCAACTCCCGGAGTTCACTGAAACTCATGCCCATCAAGTCGGTGATGCCATCCAGCCATCTCATCCTCAATCGTCCCCTTCTCCTCCTGCCCCCAATCCATCCCAGAATCAGAGTCTTTTCCAATGAGTCAACTCTTTGCATGAGGTGGCCAAAGTACTGGAGTTTCAGCTTTAGCATCAGTCCTTCCAGGGAACACCCAGGACTGATCTCCTTTAGAATGGACTACTTGGATCTCCTTGCAGTCCAAGGGACTCGCAAGAGTCTTCTCCAACACCACAGTTTAAAAGCATCAATTCTTCGGTGCTCAGCTTTCTTCACAGTCCAACTGTCACATCAATACATGACTACTGGAAAAACCATAGCCTTGACTAGATGGACCTTTGTTGGCAAAGTAATGTCTCTGCTTTTTAATATGCTATCTAGGTTGGTCATAACTTTCCTTCCAAGGAGTAAGTGTCTTTTAATTTCATGGCTGCAATCACCATCTGCAGTGAAATGCAAATCAAAACTATAATGAGGTATCACCTCACACCCGTCAGAATGGCCATGATTTATAAGTCTACAAATAATAAATGCTGGAGAGGCTGTGGAGAGAAGGGAATCCTCCTACACTGCTGGTGGGAATGTAAATTGATACAGTCAGTATGGAGAACAGCACAGCTATTCCTTAAAAAACTAAAAATAGAGCCACTATACAATACAGCAATCCTACTCTTGGGCATATATCCAGAGAAAACCATAGCTCAAAAGGATACATGCACCCCAGTGTTCTTTGCAGCACTGTTTACAATAGCCAAGAAATGGAGGAAACCTAAATATCCATCAAAATATGAATGGATAAAGAAGATGTGGTAAATATATATGATTAAATATCACTCAGCCATTAAAAATAATGAAACAATGTCATTTGCAGCAATATGGATGGACTTGGAGATTATACTAAGTGAAGTCAGACAGAGAAAGATAAATATCATCACTGATACATGGGATCTTAAAATAAATGATACAAATGAACTTATTCACAAAATATAAAACAGACTTAGAGAATGAACTTATAGTTACAGTGAGGAAGTTTGTGTGGTGGGGGGTAAACTGGAAGTTTAGGATTGAAATACACACACTGTTATATTTAAAATGCCTTTCCATGAAAAAAAGAGCAGCAAATACTCTTTCACATAATGCAATTATTATTGAGAATACTTGAGAATCATACAGATGAAGAACTGTGGCTTGTTGTTTTATGTCCATATTATCCAAATGAAGAAAATACTGACTAGTGACTAATGTTTTGGCAATCACTAGCTTTTATAACTCATACACAGAATAATGCCACAAAGGAAAATTATGTAGATTTCATTTACTATATGGACAATCTAAGCTACAACTAGTTTGTTTTAACAGTAAAACAAAAGAGATCATTTTACAAAAGTTAGTCCATAAATAATACCCTCAGAAATTTATCACAATCTATCTACTCAATCTTAAAATTTCTATACTAAGTACATCTAAAATTCATAGAGACCCTGAAATGGAGATAATTATGGACCTGAGGAAAAGTATGGGAAGAAACCTCTAAGTCAGTTATAATTCTCCATGCTATTATCACTCTAGAGATCCTGATCAAAGGCCAAGGTTGATTTTTGTTAAGTTATTGAAATTCACTAAGTTTATTATAGGCTCTATGCTTACTATTCCTCTTCCATTAAATGCAAATTTATAGTACATTACAATTTCAAGGGAAAAAAATGGCATGGCGTATACTGTTATGTTACAGTAAGTCAAAACATGCATGAGCAGTTCTGAAAAAGCAGAAATCACTTCCTATAGACAGACAACTTGGGAGTTGCATTCTTATTAAATGGTTTGTACCTAAAAAAATTAAAAAACAGTATTAAGACCTGAATTTTATCCTTCTCCTATATGAGACCAATTCCAAATGTGCATCTTCTCTATATCCCTGGCCTTATGTGAATTTAGCACACTTATTGACATTTACCTTTAGACATACTATCCCTCCTCTATACTAGATCCTCATTTTTCTATCCCCCTGATTGTATATGCCCAAGCAATTCCACTTACAGGACTTACTCCCTTCTGTTCACATTTATATCTGCATGTCTCCTAGCTGTCATGCATCACTGGGAGGATGTATTTCTTTAAACATATATCATTTGGATTCAAACAGCTTGTACTGGATTCAAACTCTGTGGCTTACTAATTGTATGACCTTGAGAAAGTTGTTTAACCTCTCTGAACCTATATTTCCTTACCCTAAAAGTAGAGACAATCATAGGATAAGAAAAAATGAGATAGTATCTGACACACTTAAGTGTCCCTACTTACTATCACTATTATGGCTATTATCAAGGAATTTTATACCATTTTATAATGGTATAAAAAGCAACATACTCACTTTCATTTCTAAACTTTTGAGAAGCAAGTGCTACACCTTTGTAATTGGGGCAGAGTTGAATACAAGTTTGAAAACTTGTTTTAATTGGACTGTGAAGGATAGGTACTCTTGAGTTAAGGTCACACTAAGTTGTAATTATCATAGATCCTCCCTTGTTTGATAAAACATCTAGTGTTGGTAATTTTATTAAAATCACTAACAGGAGTAAGAAAACAAAGACTTCACAATCCAAAACCAAAAGCTTTCCTTTAAACGCTCTTCAGAGAACTATACTTAGTCACTTATAGAAGCATCTCACTTTGTGTAATTATTGCTGAGTTCCTGTTAGGATATTTGCCTCAAATTTTCTAAATCATATGTTAAAATACAACACGACAGCATTCTTAAAGGAAAGACCTTAGTATTGCAAACTGAAGAGTCCCCATGTATGTTATAAAATAACTCTTCTGAAGCTTACTAATTTTACACTGTTTTAATATTATTTAAAAGTACTATTAGATTATAATAGAACAAAAATTTATTTTGGCAAGATGCAGTAGAATTTTGATAATAGGTTTGCAAGAACTATAATTACTGCAACAACAGACAAATCTATAATTACCCATAAGAAAAATATTTGGAACAAAACACAAAAAGCATAAATATTTCTTATTTGTATAGTCTTCAACAATGGAATCTGGTAAAGGATATAGTAGGAGATAGTAGTAAATTTTAAGGCCCTAAGAAGCTAAAGTCTAAACAAAGAAAGAGGAATAGTTGTTTCTACTTAAACAGAAATTCTGAAAGGAGTTTCTTGTTGAATCTGCTTTTTAGGAAGGTGTAGAAGAGCAACAAAGCAAAGAATAAATAAGCAGTATTGAAACTGCATGTTATCCAATAAAATCATCAAAACTAACTTCCTGATCTGTTCAACCTAATTTGGGATTTAACTAAAGGTATTAAGCTGATCTTCTAAATTTTACAATTATTGTATTGGACTTGAGACTCTGAGCAGCTCAAACATTATTTCAAATATCATAATTAATATATATGGAAAATAATAAGGCAAGAAGCTCATAAAATGAAGTTCAAAAAGAATATAAGAAGTTTTCTTTTTGTTTTCAACCTAAACTTACTCCAAAATGTAAGCTTAAGTGTTCTATTTCAAAACTGTCTAAATACAGCCACATACAGTTGCCAGACAAATTGAAGGTTCAAAGTTCTTGTGATTTCGCACAACTTTCAGTTCTATTCCAAATCCTCTTGGGGATAAACAAAACAAAAATACATAACAACAAAAAACATGGAATTTTTTTTTGTTGCTGCTGCCCTAAAGCTCAGAAGAGAGAGGGGGTTCATACATTCTGCATCCCAAACCCACATCCTGAGCCCAAAAAGCAAAAAAATCTGCTTTTTGCGAATTGTGAAAGAGACCCTTTTATTTACCATGCATATACACTCAGCTTTCCCCTAGTTTAGCCAGCCTATTGCTCCCCAAAACTGTTGAAAATTGTTGTTCTAAATTAAGAGCACATGAATGAGAGGGGGATGTCCTATCAATTGAAGAAGTGGTCACTGGGGTCTGCACCTACACAAGAAAGCCACTTTTTAGTTCCCTTTCCAGTTCTCAATATATTTGAAGCAGTTAGAAACTGTTCGAAGTAATGTTTTTTGAAAGAAAAGAAAAAGTCAAAATAAGGTAAGATATGGAAGAAAAAAACAGATCCCTTATCACATTGTTTAAAAAAAAAAAAAAAAGTTTATCATTATTCCTGATGTCTCCCATTCTGCCTAGTTCTAACAGACTCTTTAGGCCAAAGTTAAATAACTGTCTCTTACACATTGGCAAAATATTACTCTTTTATTATAGGGGTCTCTGTGAAATATAATCACAGTGCCTTAGTAGGCCTCCACTTCACCATCATCAGTAAGACCATGTTTTACATCCCTTACAGATGTGCACCCCTGTCCCTTGCCTCCATACTTAGAACACATATGTGAAATGTCCCATTCTTACCAGTATGTGACTTGATTTATTCACCTAACCCTAAAAACTCAATACCACCATCTCCCAAAACTCCCAAGCTTTCGTTTTCCTTCAAAGAAGAAATGTGGCCCTAACATCGTAAGACAAAGAAAGCTAAACTCCATGGAAAAATGAAATCGATGCAACAAAGAGCAGAAAAGGGAAGACGGGGGGTTGGGTGGGAAGTGCCTGTGTCTACCGAAGAAGAAGCTGCCAGACTAACTTATGCAATTCAAGAGTTCTGGGGCAGCAATTCAAGGGTTCTGGGGCAGCAGGAGACTGATGTGTAGAAAAATAACAAAGGTGGGCTTTCCACCTTCCTTACCGCCATGGAGCCAGAGGAAGATGCAATATACACACGGATCACCATCTTGGGAACAGCTTCTGTAGTTCTTTGAATCCTGCAAACGGCTGGAGAGCAGCTGCAGCAAAGTCTGGAATCAAGCTAAGGGCCGTACAGAGTTTGGAAAAGAAGGGTGGGGGAAGGTGGAAGGGGAACTTCCCAGAGCCCCGCCCTTGGCTGCTTTCACTGCGCTTCGACCGCTGCAATCCCAGCCCCAAAGTCCAGAAGGCACAGGCTCGTTTGCATCATTTTTTTTTTTTGGGGGGGGGGGGGAATCTCGAATAGCACCGCGAGATCTGTTGAATCCGGGAAAATAAGGAAAGGAGAAAGAAAAAGGAAGGAGCGTTGAGTTAAATTTGATTGCAATGAAGGACCTTTCCTCACGAAGACTCAAAGTTCTGTGCCTTCCTGCTCAGAAATGTATACAAATAAGATATTTTCTTTGAAAGAGGAAATTCTCCTTTGAAAGAGGAAGTTCTACGTTGAAACCAGACATTAGTAAGAAAGCCCAAGTTCTCAAAGCCTTGTGCATTTTAAGACTGCTATTTTGTAGTGGTAGTTTTGGTGTTAGCTGGCGGTAGGAATTGGACCCTGAAGGACTGAGTGCTGTGGCTTAGGAAAAGTATCAGGTTGCCACAAGTCCAGAAACAGCAGGATTGGTTTTCTTTTTGAGTTTCGCTTTTTGTTAAATTAGGGAATCCTGCTTCCGTGAGAATTCTCAGGAAGCCTGATTGACTGGCAAACTCAAGAATGGAGGAAGAAATTGAAAATACAGTATAAGAAAGTGAATGATTTTTGTTTTGTTTGCTTTGTAACTGGTTATGGAAAGGGAATTTGGATCATACCTTTCAGGAGATGTGGAAATGGTGAACAGAGAGAGCAAAAGGTTATTTGTAGCTCTAGGGAAATGAGCAAACAATTGATAATGCCCAGAGTGGTTTCCATTGACTATCAAAACAAACGTAAAGTGTGTTTCTAAGGATCTCCCACTACAATAATTATACTTCCCAGATTATGTCAAATGAACAGATATAAGGAACTTGCAACAGAAATGAGAGTGGAGACAGTCACCTGTCCTACTTCTTTACTTTGTCCTCCCTCGACATTCTAATGCTTTATCATATTTCCCTAGGTTCAATAATTGTAATAGCATCCTAATAGATTCTCCCTTCTCCAATCTATGTGATTCGTGCAACAACCTTGAGAGGTAGATATAATCACTTCAGTTTTTCAGATAAAGACTCAGGCAAACTCAGGAAAATGGGTAATTTTCCTAAAGTCATTTACCTAATAAATTCCAGAGTTAAGGTCAGACTTCAACCAACTCCAAAGGTTACCTTCTTAAATATCATTTTTAATACATTGTGTGGAACAGGGAAAGTACTCAATAACTGTTAGCTATTTCCCTTCCTAAAACATAATTTTCATGTGTCACTAAGAACAGTGTGGCCTGAAATACTTAAGACAGGTTTCCACTGACTATCAAAACAAACATGAAGTGTGTTTGTTTCTAAGGAGCTCCCACCATAAACTGGCCCTACAAAATTCACACAGTCTCATCCATTGCTCCCCAAACCAACTTCCTTGAATAATCATTGTTTAATCCCCACTACAGTAACCATGCTGCTACTGCTGCTAAGTCGCTTCAGTCGTGTCCGACTCTGTGCAACCCTATAGATGGCAGCCCATCAGGCTCCCCCGTCCCTGAGATTCTCCAGGCAAGAACACTGGAGTGGGTTGCCATTTTCTTCTTCAATGCATGAAAGTGAAGAGTGAAAGTGAAGTCGCTCAGTCATGTCTGACTCTTAGCAACCCCATGGACTGCAGCCTACCAGGCTCCTCCATCCATGGGATTTTCCAGGCAAGAGTACTGGAGTGGGGTGCCATTGCCTTCTCCTATCTCCATGCCTTTGCTCTTCTTGTCCCTTTCTTCACCTTTCCCCCACATAGTCTGTCTTTTCTGAGCTCTCCATCTGTCCCACTCTGATCTTTAATAAATACAAATAAAAATCTTTATACACATGATCAGGCTGAAGTAAGTAACAGTGACCTAGCCTCCCTCATCATGGTTAATATCAGGGTGACTGTGACTGTGCTTCCCACCCACAGGACAGGAAAATCTTCCTTCAAGTTTTGATTTGGCATGATGGACATAATTTGCAATATAATAACATAATAAACCCCTCAACTCTTAGTGGTCAACATATATTCTATTTGAACCTATAATCTATTTTGAATTGATGAAAAAAAGTGGAAAGAAAGAAAAAATTAAAATAATTAATTAATTAAAAAAAAAAAAGAAAAACTCTTCTAATGATTCTACATACCCATATGACAAAATTAGTAACTCCAGAGGACTGAGTGGTAGGCAGTATTACCAAGTCCAGTTAGTCTTATCAGGAACTTTGAGAAATGGGAAGACAATTGCTAGTATTTAATTTCTTTTAAATACAGATATATTAACTTAAGTGAAAACTTTCCCAATAAATTGGTATATAGAAAAAATCTGCAGGTCCTTATTAACAGTACTTGGTATATGTGGGGAAACAGGGTAACCAGTGATTTTATCCTAGAATAATATTATAGATTATATTATACTTGATCCTTACTAAGATACAATGAAACTAAGCCATGCCATGTGGGGCCACCCAAGACATACAGGTCATGGTGGATAGGTCTGACCGAATGTGGTCCACTGGAGAAGGGAATGGCAAACCATTTCAGTATTCTTGCCTTGAAAACCCCATAAACAGTATGAAAAGGCAAAAAGATAGGACACCAAAAGGTGAACTCCCCAGGTCGGTAGGTGCCCAATATGCTACTGGAGATCAGTGGAGAAATAACTCAAGAAAGAATGAAGAAGGGTAGGAGCCAAAGCAAAAACAACACCCAGTTGTGGATGGGACTGGTGATAGAAGCAGGATCCGATGCTGTAAAGAGCAATACTGCATAAGAACCTGGAACATTAGGTCCATGAATCAAGGCAAATTGGAAGTGGTCAAACAGGAGATGGCAAGAGTGAATGTCGACATTCTAGGAATCGACTAACTAAAATGGACTGGAATGGGTGAATTTAACTCAAATGACCATTATATCTACTACTGCGGGCAGGAATCACTTAGAAGAAATGGAGAAGCCATTATAGTCAACAAAAGAGTCTAAAATGCAATACTTGGATGCAATCTCAAAAATGACAGAATGATGATCTCTGTTCATTTCCAAGTCAAACCATTCAGTATCACGGTAATCAAAGTCTATGCCCCAACAGGAAATGCTGAAGAAGCTGAAGTTGAACAGTTCTATGAATATCCGCAAGACCTTTTATAACTAACACTCAAAAAAGATGTCCTTTTCATTATAGGGGACTGGAATGCAAAAGTAGGAGGTCAAGAAACACCTGGAGTAACAGGCAAACTTGGCCTTGGGGTACAGACTGTAGCAGGGCAAAAGCTAATAGAGTTTTGCCAAGAGAATGCACTGGTCATAGCAAACACCCTCTTCCAGAAACACAAGAGAAGACTGTACACATGGACATCACCAGATGGTCAACACTGAAATCAGATTGATTATATTATTTACAGCAAATGATGGAGAAGCTATATACAGTCTATACAGTCTATACTCTATACAGTAAAAACAAGGGAGCTGACTGTGGTTCAGATCATGAACTCCTTATTGCCAATTTCAGACATAAACTGAAGAAAGTGGGGAAAACCACAAGACAATTCATATGACCTAAATCAAATTCCTTCTGATTATACAGTGGAAGTGAGAAATAGATTTAAGGGACTAGATCAGATAGACAAAGTGTCTGAAGAACTATGGATGGGGGTTCATGATATTGTACAGGAGACAGGGATCAAGACCATCCGCAAGAAAAAGGAATGCAAAAAAGCAAAATGGCTGTCTGAGGAGGCCTTACAAATAGCTGTGACAAGAAGAGAAGCAAGAAGCAAAGGAGAAAAGGAAAGATATACCCATTTGAATGCAGAGTTCTAAAGAATACCAAGGAGAGATAAGAAAGCTTGTCTCAACAATCAATGCAAAGAAATAGAGGAAAACAATAGAATGGGAAAGACTAGAGACCTCTTCAAGAAAATAAGAGATAACAAGGGAATATTTCATGCAAAGATGGACTCAATAAAGGACAGAAAAGTTATGGATCTAACAGAAACAGAAGATATTAAGAAGAGATGGCAACAATACACAGAATAATTGTACAAAAAAGATCTTCATGACCCAGATAATCACGATGGTGTCATCACTCACCTAGAGCCAGACATCCTGGAATGTGAAGTCAAGTAGCCTTAGAAAGCATCACTATGAACAAAGCTAGTGGAGGTGATGGAATTCCAGTTGAGCTATTTCAAATACTAAAAGATGATGCTGTGGAAGTATTGCACTCAATATGCCAGCAAATTTGGAAAGCTCAGCAGTGGTCACAGGACTGGAAAAGGTCAGTTTTCATTCCAATCCCAAAGAAAGGCAATGCCAAAGAATGCTCAAACTACCCCACAATTGCACTCATCTCACAAGCTAGTAAAGTAATGCTCAAAGTTCTCCAAGCCAAGCTTCAGCAATACATGAGCTGTGAGCTTGTAAACGTTCAAGCTTGTTTTAGAAAAGGCAGAGGAACCAGAGATCAAATTGCCAACATCCAATGGATCATGGAAAAAGCAAGAGATTTCCAGAAAAACATCTACTTCTGCTTTATTGACCATGCCAAAGCCTTTGGCTGTGTGGATCACAAGAAACTCTGGAAAATTCTGAAAGAGATGGGAATACCAGACCACCTGACCTGCCTTTTGAGAATCCTGTATCCAGGTCAGGAAACAACAGTTAGAACTGGACATGGACCAACAGACTGGTTCCAAATATGAAAAGGAGTACATCAACGCCATATATTGTCACCCTGCTTATTTAACTTATATGCAAAGTACATCATGAGAAACTCTGGGCTGGAAGAAGCACAAGCTGGAATCAAGATTGCCAGGAGAAATATCAATAACTTCAGATATGCAGATGACACCACCCTTATGGCTGAAAATGAAGAAGAACTAAAAAGCCTCTTGATGAAAGTGAAAGAGGATAGTGAAAAAGTTGGCTTAAAGCTCAACATTCAGAAAACGAAGGTCATGGCATCTGGTCCAATCACTTCATGGAAAATAGATGGGGAAACAGTAGAAACAGTGTCAGACTTTATTTTTCTGGGCTCCAAAATCACTGCAGATGGTGACTGCAGCCAAGAAATTAAAAGACACTTACTCCTTGGAAGAAAAGTTATGACCAACCTAGATAGCATATTCAAAAGCAGAGACATTACTTTGTCAACAAACGTCCATCTAGTCAAGGCTATGGTTTTTCCAATAGTCATGTATGGTTGTGAGAGGTGGACTATAAAGAAAACTGAGCGCCCAAGAATTGATGCTTTGAACTGTGGTGTTGGTGTGATGGGGACTCTTGAGAGTCCATTGGACTGAAAGGAGATCCAACCAGTCCGCCCAAGTAATCAGTCCTGGGTGTTCATTGGAAAGACTGATGTTGAAGCTGAAACTCCAATACTTTGGCCACCTGATGCAAAGGGCTAACTCGTTTCAAAAGACCCTGATGCTTGGAAAGATTGAGGGCAGGAGGATAAGGGGACGACAGAGGATGAGATGGTTGGATGGCATCACTGACTCAATGGACATGAGTTTGGTAACTCTGGGAGTTGGTGATGGGCAGGGAGGCCTGGCATGCTGCAGTTCATGGGGTTACAAAGTTTCGGACATGACTGAGTTACTGAACTGAACTGATCATTACTATATTCAACCATCTCTTGACTGCATATTCTAGAATGATCATTTTTGCTTCATTTTCAGTTCAGTCAGTTCAGTCACTCAGTCGTGTCTGACTCTTTGTGACCCCATAGACTGCAGCATACCAGGACTCCCTGTCCATCACCAACTCCCAGAGTTTACTCAAACTCATGTCCATTGAGTTGGTGATGCCATGCAACCATCTCATCATCTATCTCCCTTTCTCCTCCCTCCTTCAATCTTTCCCAGCATCAGGGTCTTTTCAAATGAGTCAGTTCTTTGCATCAGGTGGCCAAAGTATTGGAGTTTCAGCTTCAGCATCAGTCCTTCTAATGAATATTCAGGACTGATTTCTTTTAGGATTAACTAGTTGGATCTTCTTGCTGTCCGAGGGACTCTCAAGAGTCTTCTCCAACACCACAGTTCAAAAGCATCAATTCTTCAGCGCTCAGCCTTCCTTATAGTCCAACTCTCCCATCCATACATGACTACTGGAAAAACCATAGCTTTGACTAGACAGACCTTTGTTAGCAAAGTAATGTCTCTGCTTTTTAATAACCTGTGAGAAGGCAATGGCACCCCACTCCAGTACTCTTGCCTGGAAAATCCTATGGACGGGGGAGCCTGGTAGGCTACAGTCCATGGGGTTGAAAAGAGTCGGACACGACTGAGCGACTCACTTTCACTTTTCACTTTCATGCATTGGAGAAGGAAATGGCAACCCACTCCAGTATTCTTGCCTGGAGAATCCCAGGGACGGGGGGGCCTGGTGGGCTGCCGTCTATGGGGTCGCACAGAGTCGAACACAACTGAAGTGACTTAGCAGCAGGCTAATCATAACTTTTCTTTCAAGGAGCAGGTGTCTTTTAACTTCATGCCTGCATTCACCATCTGCAGTGATTTTGGAGCACCCCCCTCCAAAAAAAAAAATAAATAAATAAAGTGTGTCACTGTTTCCATTGTTTCCCCATCTATTTGCCATGTAGTGATGAGACCAGAAACCATGATGTTAGTTTCCTGATTGTTGTGTTTTAAGCCAGCTTTTTCACTCTCCTCTTTCACTTTCATCAAGAGGCTCTTTATCTCTTCTTTGCTTCCTGCAATAAGGGTGGTATCATCTACATATCTGATGTTATTGATATTTCGCCCAGCAATCCTGATTCCAGCTTGTGCTTCACCCAGCCCAACGTTTTTCATGATGCACTCTGCAATTAAGTTAAATAAGCAGGGTGACAATATACAGCCTTGACGTATTCCTTTCCCGATTTGGAACCAGTCTGTTGTTCCATGTCCAGTTCTAACCGTTGCTTCATGATCTGCACACAGATTTCTTAAATCCTTCATAGAGCAGCCCCAAACCATCTGTTCATGTAATTTGACTGGAAAGGTTCGTTTGTCTGTTCAGTCCAGTCGCTCTGTCGTTTCTGACCCCTGTGATCCCATGGACTGCATCACATCAGGCCTCCCTGTCATTCACCATCTCCCGAAGTTTGCTCAAACTCATGCCCATTGATGCCATGCAACCATCTCATCTTCTGTTATCTCCTTTTCCTCCTGCCTACAATCTTTCCCAGCATCAGGGTCTTTCTTAATGAGTCGGCTCTTCACATCGGGTGGTCAAAGTATTGGAGCTTCAGCTTCAGCAATTTTTCCAATAAATATTCAAATTTCCTTTAGAATTGACTAGTGTGATCTCCTTGCAGTCAAAGGGACACAAAAGTGTCTTTTCCAACAGCACAGTTCAAAAGCATCAATTCTTCGGTGCTCAGCCTTCTTTATGGTTCAACACTCACATTCATACATAAGTACTGGGAAAACCACAGCTTTGACTATACAGACCTCTGCTGTCAAAGTAATGTCTCTGCTTTTTAATATGCTGTCCAGGTTTTTCATAGATTTTCTTCCAAGGACTAGACATCTTTTAATTTAATGGCTGCAGTCACCATCTGCAATGATTTTGGAGCTCAAGAAAATAAAATCTGTCACTGTTTTCATTGTTTCTCCATTTATTTGCTACGAAATGATGGGACCAGATGCCATGATTTTCTATTTTTGAATGCTGAATTTTAATCCAGCTTTTTCCCTCTTCTCTTTCACCTTAATCATGAGGCCCTTTAATTATTCTTCCCTTTCTGCTATAAGGGTGGTTTCATCTTCATATCTGAGGTTATTGATATTTCTCCCAGAAATCTTGATTCTAGCTTGTGCTTTTTCCAGTCTGGCATTTCGCATGATGTATTCTGCATATAAGTTAAATAAGCAAAGTGACTATATACAGCCTTGATGTACTCTTTACCAATTTGAAAGCAGTCTGACATTAAATATTCGGTTCTCACTGTTACTTCTTGACCTGCATGCAGATTTTGAAGGAGGCAGGAAAGGTGGTCTGGTATTCCCATCTCTTTAAGAATTTTCCACAGTTTGTTGTAATCCACACAGTCAAAGGCTTTAGAATAGTCAGTGAGGCAGAAGTAGATGTTTTTCTGGAATTCTTTTTCTATGATCCAATGGATGTTGGCAATTTGATCTCCAGTTCCTCTGCCTTCTAAATCCACCTTGTACATCTGGAGGTTCTCAGTTCTCATACTGTTGGAATGTAGCTTGAAGGATTTTGAGCATTACCTTGCTAGCATGTGAAATGAGTGCAATTGTGCAGTGGCTTGAACTGGAAAATTTAAGATCTGATTAAAGCAATAATGAACTCGAGTTTTCACATAGTGTTTGTGATGAATTGCCATAGGAAATTATTAAATGCAATAATATTTTTAAAAGTTATAAAATGAATGTACGCTATGTGCAGAAAACAACAAACTTTGAAAAAAAATGACCCACAAACCCAGTTTCTGGAGATAATTATTTTCAATATGGTGGTGTAACCCTTCTAGACCTAGTCAGAGATAGACAGATGAGGGTGGGCATAAAGAGTTGAGGAAAATGGTGAGGAGGAAGATAGAGAGAATATATTTTTCAAACTTACTACAAGATATATGCTATTTTGTAAATAGATTTTTATCACTGAGAACATATATTTTAAACCTAGCACATGTCAGAAAATATTATTCTACATGATTTTTAATGGCTTTACATGATTCCATTCCATAGATATAACAAAATAGCTTTAAGCAGTTTTGTATTACTGAACGTATTGCTTGTTTTCAATTATTCTAAGTAATTAAGGCTGAAGTATACATTTATCAACAAATCTGTGCCCACATCTCTAGTACTCCTTTTTCAAATGAGTTCCTAGAGATGGAATTGCTGGCAAACTGAATAGTTACTCCAGTCTATTGTTATAATTTGGGCTCAATGTTGCTCTGATCTAAAGTGGTAGAGAATGTTGGTTTTATTGAAGAACTATCTGATGTTTTCCTAATCACAAGAATTTGGTTGGGGTGGAAGAGGGTGTAAGCAGAGGCCTTATACCATCGTTGTAAAGAATGGAGTCTAAGAACAGTTCTTAGCAGGTTTTACTTTCTTCTTTTCTCTCTGATTTTCTTGATATAAGTCCTTAATGTTTGGAAATTTTCTGAGGGGGCAGGTGAAAATGAAAGTTGCTCAGTCGTATCTTACTCTTTGCAACCCCATATAGTCCATAGAATTCTCCAGGACAGAATACTGGAGTAGGTAGCCTTTCCCTTCTCCAGAGGATCTTCCCAACCCGGGGACTGAACCCAGGTCTCCCGTATTGCAGCCGGATTCTTTACCAGCTTAGCCACAAGGGAAGCCCTGGAGAGGGCAGGTAAGTTCCTACAAATACTTCCCTGTCCCATAGCTCCTTTGATACACCAGGCTGTCATACTGGTAGTGGCATCAGAATGAGTATAACACTACTCAAAAATAAACATTTTGATTCCCTGTCCTGAATTTTTGGGCCAACTGCTGAGTTAGAGGTTATAGGGCAGTTTCAGTGAGCTGTACATAGTGTACATAGTGAGTGGTAGAATTGGGTGTATGACATGGGCATTTGTGAACAGACAGAATATGAAAGCTATGGAATTAAGGGTATCTGTCACATGCAAGGGTTCCAAACAGGGGTCGAATAAATTCTGGTAGATATGGGTCATGCATATAATATAGGATAAGAACTAAAAAATGTCTCTCATTTGGAAATTCTACTTCAGGTTTCAGTCCCCATGCTTTCCTCTTCCCAAACCTTTCTGGTGTATTCACTGGAGGTTCTGCTTTATGATGAGAAAACTCGCACATCTAAAACCTTTTCTCTGAATGTTCTTTCTTTGCTTTTTGTTGTTGTTCAGTCACTAAGTTGTTTCTGACTCTTTGCGACCCCATGGACTGCAGCACACCAGACTTCCTTATCTTTCACTATCTCCTCAAGTTTGCTCAGACTCATATCCATTGAGCCAGTGGTGTCGTCCAACCATTTCATCCTCTGTTGCCCTCTTCTATGATTTAACTACACTTACTTCTTAAGGACAGCTTTCTTTTCCTTTTCTCAAGTGGATACTACTTATGCTCTCACACCCTACTCGGGGCCAGGAGTCTCCAGATGATTTATCTTCATTCCCCATGCCAAAAGAGAAAGTCTATCTGTCTCGAAACTTCATTATCTTATTCAGCAAATGCCCTCCCTGCGCAAAAGCAGTGCTAATGCATCACTGAGCTCTTTGAATTTAATTCTCCCCTTTTCTTACTCTGATAGTTCATCACTTTCTTGTCTAGGTCTTCGATGTTTTTAAGATTTTGTTGTGTCTTCTAACATTTAATTTCATTAATTTATTTTTAAGAAATTTGTTTTGGGGTATAGTTGATTTACAATGTTATGTTGTGCTTTATTTATTCATATATTTATTTACAATGTTATGTTAGTTTCAAGTGTACAGCAAAGTGAATTGGTTATACATATAGCATTTGAGAAGGTAAAATTATTATTTACCCTATAATACAGAAAGAAGACTAGAAAATCAGAGTTAGGAAATGTTTCATGAAATAGCTGCAAAATATTACCATGTTGACTTCTTTAAATATTAAATTTAGTATTCATAAAAATTTCATTTCATTTGAAAATAATTTGGAGATTAGATTTTGTTCCTACATCAGCAGAATTCCCAAGTATGTATAATGGTTTCAGAGAAATAACTGTTTAGTGTAATTTAACCAATTGCTTGGTGTGAATAATTTTAAATTTAAAACAGTCAAAATCTTATTTGTTTAGTATTTATTTTTAGGTAGGAGGTATATATGAAATTTTATAACTTGATACACTGTGGAGCAACGGTTCCAAAATAAGAGTGCCTGGGCTCTTGATGGTATTCAAAGAGCACTGATTGTTAGGTGGGCTCACGAACAATGTTATTTAGTGATGCCCTGGTCACCATCTTTCTGCCTGCTCTGGCAGATGAGAGACTAGGACTATAACATTTTCTTCTATTAACAGACAACACATTAATACAAAAAGATCTAAATCCAAAAAAAAGCAAACATAAAAAAAAAAAAAAAAAACACCTGCACTTTTAAGGACTGTGTTCTTTCCAAATGTTAGCAGCAAGGGCAATATCTTCAGTGGAAATATGATAAGTTAATAGCAGATTGTTGTGTTTAGGATTTCTAAGTCTGTCTCAGTCACTACATGGTTATGGGCATCAGCAGGACACAACTTTGTTTTTTTTTTTTAATTTATTTATTTAAATCGGAGGATAATTACTTCACAATATTGTTGTAGTTTTCTGCCATACATTGACATGAATCAGCCACGGGTATACACGTGTCTCCCCATCCTGAAACCCCCCCTCACCTCCCTCCCCACCCTATCCCTCTGGGTTGTCCCAGAGCAGTGGCTGTGGGTACCCTGCTTCATGTATTGAATTTTCCCTGGTCATCTATTTTATGTATGGTAACGCACATGCTTCAATGCTATTCCCTCAAATCATCCCATCCTCGCCTTTCCCACTGAGTCCAAAAATCTGTTCTTTATATCTGTGTCTCCTTTGCTGCCCTGCATGTAAGATTATCAGTACCATTTTTCTAAATCCCTAAGGTAAAGGAAACAGGGTCACTTGTAAGATGGAATGCTGAGAGAAGAGACTAGGTAACAGAGTGCACTCAAGTAGGAAATCTTCCCAGATCAGAGTACCTGAGTAAAATTCCTTCTTTTCCCGTGGATCGAGAACAATTTGGGATGTAGGCTGCTTCAATGACAAAACAATCTTCCAGTTTCAAAGTATTGACCTGACAGATTTCTTTTTGCCACCCCTTGCACAGATTTCAGAAACAGAACATTGATTTGTGTTACAGTTACTTTTACTGCTCAACAAATCACCATAAGAGGTAGTGCTCAAAAAAACGACGATGTGTATTTTGCAATTTTGGCAGAGCTTGGCAGAAAAAGGGCCTCTCTGGCGGTTTCCTTGGTGGCTCAGTGGTAAAGAATCCTCCTGCCAGTGCAGGAGACACAAGTTCAGTGCTGATCTAGGAAGATCTCTCATGCTACAGAACAACTAAGCCTGTGCACCACAACTACTGAGCCTGTGCTCTAGAGACCATGCTCCGCAACAAGAGAAGTCACCACAATAAGAAGCCTGCGCACCACAACTGCAGAGTAGTCCTTGTGCATTGCAACTAGAGAATACCCTGCACTATATTATATGTGTTAATGTACAGTATGGCTGTCTGGGGAGGCATTACAAATAGCTGTGAAAAGAAGAGAAGCAAAAAGCAAAGGAGAAAAGGAAAGATATAAGCATCTGAATGCAGAGTTCCAAAGAATAGCAAGAAGAGATAAGAAAGCCTTCTTCAGCGATCAATGCAAAGAAATAGAGGAAAACAAACAGAATGGGAAAGACTAGAGATCTCTTTAAGAAAATTAAAGATACCATGGGAACATTTCATGCAAAGATGGGCTTGATAAAGGACAGAGATGGTATGGACCTAACAGAAGCAGAAGATATTAAGAAGAGGTGGCAAGAATACACAGAAGAACTGTACAAAAAGATCTTCACGACCCAGATAATCACGATGGTGTGATCACTCACCTAGAGCCAGACATCCTGGAATGTGAAGTCAAGTGGGCCTTAGAAAGCATCACTATGAACAAAGCTAGTGGAGGTGATGGAATTCCAGTGGAGCTACTTCAAATCCTGAAAGATGATGCTGTGAAAGTGCTGTGTTCAATATGCCAGCAAATTTGGAAAACTCAGCAGTGGCCACAGGGCTGGAAAAGGTCAGTTTTCATTCCAATCCCAAAGAAAGGCAATGCCAAAGAATGTTCCAACTACTGCACAATTGCACTCATCTCACAAGCTAGTAAAATATTGCTCAAAATTCTTCAAGCCATGCTTCAGCAGTAGATGAACCGTGAACTTCCAGATGTTCAAGTTGGTTTTACGAAAGGCAGAGGAATGAGAGATCAAATAGCCAGCATCCGCTGGATCATCAAAAAATCAAGAGAGTTCCAGAAAAACATCTATTTCTGCTTTATTGACTATGCCAAAGCCTTTGACTGTGTGGATCACAGTAAACTGTGGAAAATTCTGAAAGAGATGGGAATACCAGACCATCTGACCTGCCTCTTGAGAAATCTATATGCAGGTCAGGAAGCAAGAGTTAGAACTGGACATGGAACAGCAAAGTGGTTCCAAAAGGAAAAGGAGTATGTCAAGGCTATATATTGTCACCCTGCTTATTTAACTTATATGCAGAGTACATCATGAGAAACTCTGGGCTGGAAGAAGCACAAGCTGGAATCAAGATTGCTGGGAGAAATATCAATAACCTCATATATGCAGATGCTACCACCCTTATGGCAGAAACTGAAGGGGAACTAAAAAGCCTCTTGATGAAAGTGAAAGAGGAGAGTGAAAAAGTTGGCTTAAAGCTCCACATTCAGAAAACAAAGATCATGGCATCTGGTACTATCACTTCATGGGAAATAGATGGGGAAACAGTGTCAGACTTTATTTTTTGGGACTCCAAAATCAGTGCATATGGTGATTGCAAACATGAAATTAAAAGATGCTTACTCCTTAGAAGGAAAGTTATGACCAACCTAAATAGAATATTGAAAGGCAGAGACATTACTTTGCCAACAAAGGTCCATTTAGTCAAGGCTATTGTTTTTCCAGTGGTCATGTATGGATGTGAAAGTTGGACTGTGAAGAAATCTGAGTGCCAAAGAATTGATGCTTTTGAAGTGTGATGTTGAAGAAGACTCTTGAGAGTCCCTTGGACTGCAGGGAGATCCAACCAGTCCATTCTAAAGGAGATCAGCCCTGGGTGTTCTTTGGAAGGATTGATGCTGAAGCTGAAACTCCAGTACTTTGGCCACCTCATGCGAAGGGTTGACTCGTTGGAAAAGACTCTGATGCTGGGAGGGATTGGGGCAGGAGGAGAAGGGGACAACAGAGGATGAGATGGCTGGGTGGCATCACTGACTTGATGGACGTGAGTCTGAGTGAACTCTGGGAGTTGGTGATGGACAGGGAGGCCTGGCGTGCTGCGATTCATGGGGTCGCAAAGAGTCTGACACGGTTGAGAAACTGAACTGAACTAACTAAATGTACAGTATTTCTCTTTCTCTCTGACTTACTTCACTGTGTATAATGGGCTCCAGTTTCATGCTCCTCATTAGAACTGAGTCAAGTACGTTCCTTTTTATAGCTGAGTAATGGACAATTGTGTATATGTACCACAGCTTCCTTATCCATTCATTTGCTGATGGACGTTTAGGTTGCTTCCATGTACTAGCTGTTGTAAATAGTGCTGCAATGAATACTGGAGCACATAAGGACACAACTTTATTTTTTTTTAATTTTTAAATATAAATGTATTTATTTTAGTTGGAGGCTAATTACAATATTGTATTGGTTTTGCCATATATCAACATGAATCCACCACGGGTGTACACGTGTTCCCCATCCTGAACCCCCTCCCACCTCCCTCCCTATACCATCCCTCTGGGTCATCCCAGTGCACCAGCCCCGAGCATCCTGTATCATGCATTGAACCTGGACTGGTGATTCGTTTCACATATGATATTATACTTGTTTCACTGCCATTCTCCCAAATCATCCCACCCTCACCCTCTCCCACAGAGTCCAAAAGACTGTTTTATACATCCGTGTCTCTTTTGCTGTCTCCAATAAAGGGTTATTGGTACCATCTTTCTAAATTCCATATGTATGTGTTAGTATATTGTATTGGTATTTTTCTTTCTGGCTTACTTCACTCTGTATAATAGGCTCCAGTTTCATCCACCTCATTAGAACTGATTCAAATGTATTCTTTTTAATGGCTGAGTAACACTCCATTGTATATTTGTACCACAGCTTTCTTATTCATTTGTCTGCTGATGGACATCTAGGTTGCTTCAATGTCCTGGCCTTTATAAAGAGTGCTGCAATGAACATTGGGGTACATGTGTCTCTTTCAATTATGGTTTCCTCGGTGTGTATGCCCAGGAGGGGATTGCTGGGTCGTATGGCAGTTCTATTTCCAGCTTTTTAAGGAATCTCTGCACTGTTCTCCATAGTGGCTATACTAGTTTGCATTCCCACCAACAGTGTAAGAGGGTTCCCTTTTATCCACACCCCCTCCAGCATTTACTGCTTATAGATGTTTGGATAGCAGTCTTTCTGGCTGGCGTGAAATGGTACCTCATTGTGGTTTTGATTTGCAGTTCTCTGAGAATGAGTGATGTTGAGCATCTTTCCATGTGTTTGTTAGCCATCTGTATGTCTTCTTTGGAGAAATGTCTGTTTAGGTCTTTAGCCCATTTTTTGATTGGGTCATTTATTTTTCTGGAATTGAGCTGCAGGAGTTGCTTGTATATTTTTGAGATTAATTATTTGTCAGTTGCTTCATTTGCTATTATTTTCTCCCATTCTGAAGGTTGTCTTTTCACCTTGCTTATAGTTTCCTTTGTTGTGCAGAAGCTTTTAATTTTAATTAGGTCCCATTTGTTTATTTTTGCTTTTATTTCCAATATTCTGGGAGGTGGGTCATAGAGGATTCTGCTGTGATTTATGTCAGATAGTATTTTGCCTATGTTCTCCTCTAGGAATTTTATAGTTTCTGGTCTTACATTTAGATCTTTAATCCATTTTGAGTTTATTTTTGTGTATGGTATTAGAAAGTGTTCCAGGGATGAAAGGATTCTTCAATATCCACAAATCAATAAATGTAATACACCACATTAACAAATTGAAAAATAAAAGCCATATGATTATGTCAGTAGATGCAGAGAAAGCCTTTTACAAAATTCAACAATGATTTATGATAAAAACCCTCCAGAAAGCAGCCATAGAAGGAACATACCTCAACATAATAAAAGCTATATATGACAAACCCACAGCAAACATTATTCTCAGTGGTGAAAAATTGAAAGCATTTATGCTAAAATCAGGAACAAGACCAGGGTGCCCACTTTCACCATTACTGTTCAACATAGTTTTGGAAGTTTTGGCCACAGCAATCAGAGCAGAAAAATAAGTAAAAGGAATATAAATTGGAAAAGAAGAAATAAAATTCTCACTGTTTGCAGATGACATGATCCTCTACATAGAAAACACTAAAGACTCCACCAGAAAATTACTAGAGCTAATCAATGAATAGAGTAAAGTGACAGGATATAAAATCAACACACAGAAATCCCTTGCATTCCTATACACTAATAATGAGAAAATAGAAAGAAATTAAGGAAACAATTCCATTCACCATTGCAATGAAAAGAATAAAATACTTAGGAATATATCTACCTAAAGAAACCAAAGACCTATATATAGAAAACTATAAAACACTGGTGAAAGAAATCAAAGAGGACACAAATAGTTGGAGAAATATACTGTGTTCATGGATCGGAAGATTCAGTAGAGTGAAAATGAGTATACTACCCAAAGCAATCTATAGATTCAATAAAATCCCTGTCAAGCTACCAACAGTATTTTTCACAGAGCTAGAAAAAATAATTTCACAATTTGTATGTAAATACAAGAAACCTCGACTAGCCAAAGCAATCTTGAGAAAGAAGAATGGAACTGGAGTAATCAACCTGCCTGACTTCAGGCTCTACTACAAAGCCACAGTCATCAAGACAGTACGGTACTTGCACAAAGACAGAAATATAAATCAATGGAACAGAATAGAAAGCCCAGAGATAAATCCACGCACCTATGGACACCTTATCTTTGACAAAGGAGGCAAGAATATACAATGGAGAAAAAACAATCTCTTTAACAAGTGGTGCTTGGAAAACTGGTCAACCACTTGTAAAAGAATGAAACTAGAGGACACAACTTTAGAATTGGAGCCAGAATTTGTCTCGGTTGGGTCTAGAATTCTTATTTCACCAGACATTATGTCTATTATAGCCGCTAGAGGGCGCCACATATCCATGGGAAAAAAATGTTCTGTGCTTGGAAAAACAAGACACAACTTTATCAGCACTGTACAGAATTCCAGCAGAGGGCTAGAATAATTGTCCCTGAGCATTTACAAAAAAATGTCTCAGATCACAATGGGACTTCACAAAAAAGAAATAACTGTTTCTAAAATCTCTTGATACCTGCAGTAAGTGCCACTGGCCCCTCATTCTTCATTATTATCTTTGATTCCAGAAGAGTAGTGAGTCAACCTTGAAGATAACTCATTTATCATTAGAAGAAATGTAATGCAAGGAGATCAAACTAGTCAATCCTAAAGTAAATAAACCCTGAATATTCATTGGAAGGACTAATGCTGAAGCTCCACCTGATGTGAAGAGTCAACTGACTGGAAAAGACCCTGATGCTGGGAAAGATTCAGGGCAGGAGGGGAAGGGGATGACGGAGGATGAGATGGTTGGATGGCATCATTGACTCAATGGACATGAGTGTGAGCAAACTCAAGGAGATTGTGAAGGACAGGGATGCCTGGCTTACTGCAGTCCATGGGGTCACAAAGAGTCAGACACAACTGAACAAGGAACAGCAATGAGGTTATGGTGCAGGGTGATTTCCCAGATATTATTTCTTCCAAAGCGAGATCTGCTCTGAGGCCCCATTCTCTCTCTCTTTCTTTCTCCCTCTCTCTCTCTTTCTCCCTCTCACTCTCTTTCTCGCTCTCTCTCTCACACACACACACAAACAAACCAAGATTTTTGGAATTACAAATCTGAAAAGGACCTCCGAAGTCAGTATAAACCCCTAGCTCCCTCCACAACCTATATTAATAACCCCATCAAATGGTTGCCTAGGCATTGCTTGTGAATACCTCCTGTCACAGTGAACTCACAATTCCTGAGGCATTCCTGCTTAAATTTTTGGATCAGATCAAACTCTAGAAAAAAACTAATGAGGTTGACATGAGAATCGTTTCCTTTTATGTCTCTCTGATACAAATAACTTCCAGTTATAAACTTATCTCTATTCTTGTGAACTGCTTTGTAACAGAAGGACTTCTCCTCTCCAAGTTAATATTTACCCTTTTTCTAACCATTCTTCATATGCTATGATAGATTTCTAGAGGTCTTTCCTCTAAATATGCTTTAGTTTCTCAACTTCTTTTTTTTCTGCATAGCATGGTCCCCAGAATTGAATATCATGCTCCAAGTATGATATGACTAGCATCATGTAGAGTAGTATGGGGTTCTCATTCTGAACCTTCTATTTCTCTTTTAGCCATATTAGTGGGGAATGGTTATTTAATTGTGCATTTTCCTAATTACTAAGAATAAGAAGTCATGTCCCTTTTCATATATTTGGCACCATTGTGATACTTTATTTTGTGTAGTATCTGTTCAAAACTTTTGCCCTTTTTTAAAATTTGTGTTTCCTTTGTCTCTGTCTCAACTAACAGCCTTGTGTCCCTTATCTATGTTATGAATAATGTCTTCCAGCCTGATTTAACAGTGTCATTTTACAAACAATGTCTCTTAAATTTGAGTTATTTAAATATATCAATATTTTCCTTTCTAGTTAACTGGCTTTATGTCATTAATTTCAAAAAGTCTTTTCAAACCCTGAGGGCATGAATATGTTCTGCTATTCATTTATAAAGGCTTTATTAAACTTTTTTTTTTTTTTTTACTTTTAGAGCCACAATCCACCTGGAATTAATTTTCAGGTAAGGTTTGAGATATAGATCTAATTTAAATTTTTTTCCAAATAGGTATCAAATTATTCTAGCACTAGAAACTGAGAAAAACAATTTTTCCACTGCTTCACAATGCCACTTTTGTCAAAGATCAAGTGTTCATACACGCATGGGTCTCTTTCTGGTATCTTTACTCTGTTCCACTTGTCTATTTGTCTATCTTGTGCCAATACCACAGTATCTAAATTATTATCAATTTTAATATCTTGAAAACTTGTACTGCAAGTTCTGCTACTTTGTTCTTCTTCACTGTGTCCTGTTTGTGGTCCTTTCTATTTCCTTTTAAAAAGTTAGAATGTTTGTAACTGCAATATAAAAACCCAACAGATTTTTGTATACTGGCTTTGTATACAGAAACTTTGTTAAACTCAAAAGGTAACAGTAATAATTATCTGTATTTTCTATTTACACAGTTATATCACCAGGGAAAATGACATCTCTTTTTTCTTTCCAATCTTATATGTTGCCATTACTTAGTCACTCAGTCGTGTCTGACTCAGCAGCTCCATAGACTGCAGCACGCCAGGCTTACCTATCCTTCATCATCTCCCAGAGCTTGCTCAAACTCATGTCCATCTCATCTTCTATTATCCCCTTCTCCTCCTGCCTTCAATCTTTTCCAGCATCAGGGTCTTTTCCAATGAGTTGGCTCTTCGCATCAGTGGCCAAAGTATTGGAGCTTCAGGTTCAGCATTAGTCCTTCATCGGCAGAAAACTGGATTAAAGATTTCAATCTTCTACTTTAAAAAATTTATTTTCATTTTCTCATTGCACTGAAACCTCCAAAACACTCATTCTTTTACTATTGTTGTGTAATAAACAACTCCAAAATATGAAACAACAGTTTTATCATGCTCAAAGTTTCCATGACTCAGGAATTCATCCAGGGCATAAAAATTACTATTTGCCTCTTTTCTACTGTATCTTAGGCCTCAGTTGGGAAGTCTTGATGGGTGAGAGTCACTTATTGGTTGGAGGCTGAAATTATCTAGAGATTTCTCTATTAATGTATCCACTGCCTATGTTGAGATGAGTCAAAACTTAAGCTCAGCTGCAAATGTTGACTATAGTATTTCCATGTGGTTTCAACATTTGATAATGTTTTTTCATGACATGACACCTTCAGGGAGTGAATCTTCTTAAAGCGCAACTCAGAGCTCCAGAAAATAAGGCAGAATCTATATTACCTTTCATGATCTTAACTCAGAAGTCATTACTTCTTCAAAGAGTTATACAACAGAAATAGGGAAACAAAGCTTGACTGGACCCTAAAGGGACCTCGATTATGTTAAGGTAATCTGAAATTCCTCCAAAAGCAGAAGTAACTCCTCTTGGGGATAAGACAATATCATTGAGAGCCTCATTATTACTACACTTTTTTCATCTATAATGTCTAGCACTCAAAAACAATCCTGTTTAAAAGGGAAAAGATTCAACTGAAAACCAAAGACAAAGAGAAAATCATAAAAGTAACCAAAGAATAAAGAGACATATTATCATTGAGAAAACAACAATAGTATCTATTGCTGACTGCTTTTCATGGGGAAAAAAGAGAGAGAGAGAGACCAAAGGCAGTGGAAATATATCTCCAATGTGCTGAAAGAATGCACTACAAACATAGAAGCCACAGTCAACATAAATATTTTGAAATATATATTCAGATAAACAAAACAGAATTTTTCACCAAGAGTCCCATACTAAATGAAATACTAATGGATGTATTTCAGGAAACATAAAAACATTGTGCATGGAAGCTGAGACATGCAGCATGGAATGACTAGCCATGGAGATTCATAAGTATCTGAATAGATCTGCAATGAATAATGACTATGGAGTTTAACATATTTGTAAAGTTTAAAATATTTGAAGAACTTAAAAATGTGAGAAAATTTGAATATAAATTGGATAAATGTAGTTCAAAGATTCAAAGGTAGTTATATTATCCAGAAAGGTGTTTTATATAGATATATACATAGATAGATAAGCCAAGGACACTGTGGTAATCTCTAGGATAGGCAATAAAAGTAACAGAATATATTATAATAAGTTTAACAAGGGCTTCACTGGTGGCACTAGTGGTAAAGAACTTGCCTTCCAATTTAAGAAACGTAAGAGATGTGGGTTCTATCCCTGGGTCATAAAGATCCCCTGGAGAAGGACATGGCAACCCCCTCCAGTATTCTTGCCTGGAGAATCCCATGGACAGAGTATCCTGACAGTCTACAGTCCATAAGGTAACACAGAGTTGGATACACCTGAAGCTAATTAGTACAGCACACAAGCGTAACAAGCTAATAGAGGATTAAAACTGAATAACTAAAATCAATTTAAAAGAAGGAAAGACTGGAGAGAAAAACAGAACAGAAACAGGTGGCACAGCTAGGAGTGATTTAAGCTATGTATGTAAAAAATTTGTATATATACACATACATATGTGGGCTTCCCTGGTAGCTCAGTTGGTAAAGAATCTGCCTGCAATGCAGGATACCCTGGTTCAATTCCTGGGTCAGGAAGATCCCCTGCAGAAGAGATAGGCTACCCAGTCCAGTATTCACGGGCTTCCCTGGTGGCTCCTATGGTAAAGAATCTGTCTGCAATGTGTGAGATCTGGGTTTGATCCCTGAGTTGGGAAGATCCCCTGGAGGAGGGCATAGCAACCCATTCCAGTATTCTTCCCTGGATAATCCCCATGGACAGAGAAACCTGTAGGGCTATAGTCCATGGGGTTGCAAAGCATTGGACATGACTGAATGATTAAACACACACACACACACATATACGTATAACAAATATTAAATACATTATAGGTAGAGTAAATGATCTAATTAAATGATAAAAAACTATTTGACTAGATAAGTATAAAACTCAACTGTATTCTTCCTATATGAATAAAATTACAAGATACAGAAATTAAGTTAAAAAATACCAGAAGACTGAGAATAAAGATGGAAAAATATACGATGCAAAAGCTGCCACAAGAAAGTTGGCATAGCTATATTAACGTCAGGCAAAGTAGGCTTTCAGGAAAAATTTGCTAGAGTTAAAAAGATATTTCATGATAAGCCTTAATTTACCAATGAAGATAGAACTATTTTAAATTTGTATGTACCTAGTCTCATAGCACTAAAATTATTCAAAACAAAAATTATAAGGAGAAATGGACAAATCCTTAGTTATAGTGGAATATTTTCATAGACTTCTTGCCATAATTGATAAAGTAGACCAAATCAGTATAAAGACATAAATGATTTGAAAAATATAATCTAGAAACTTGACCTAATAGCAAATAAAACATTGTACCCAACTGCTGCAGAATATATGTTCTTTCCAAGTGCACATGTGGTATTACAAAAATTTACATATATTGTACCATCAATAAACTCAGATATACAGATGACACCACCCTTATGGCAGAAAGTATAGAGGAACTAAAAAGCCTCTTGATGAAAGTGAAAGTGGAGAGTGAAAAAGTTGGCTTAAAGCTCAACATTCAGAAAAGAAGATCATGGTATCTGGTCCCATCACTTCATGGGAAATAGATGGGGAAACAGTATAAACAGTGCCAGACTATTTTGGGGGCTCCAAAATCACTGCAGATGGTGATTGCAGCCATGACATTAAAAGACGCTTACTCCTTGGAAAGAAAGTTATGACTGACCCAGGTAGCACATTAAAAAGTAGAGATATTACTTTGCCAACAAAGGTCTGTCTAGTCAAGGCTATGGTTTTTCCAGTGGTCATGTATGGATGTGAGAGTTGGACTGTGAAGAAAGCTGAGCGCCGAAGAATTGATGCTTTTGAGCTCTGGTGTTGGAGAAGACTCTTGAGAGTCCCTTGGACTGCAGGGAGATCCAACCAGTCCATTCTAAAGGAAATCAGCCCTGGGTGTTCTTTGGAAGGAATGATGCTGAAGCTGAAACTCCAGTACTTTGGTCACCTCATGTGAAGAGTCGACTCATTGAAAAAGACTCTGATGCTGGAAGGGATTGGGGGCAGGAGGAGAAGGGGACGACAGAGGATGAGATGGCTGGATGGCATCACCAACTCGATGGACGTGAGTCTGAGTGAACTTCGGGAGTTGGTGATGGACAGGGAGGCCTGGCGGGCTGCGATTCATGGGGTCACACAGAGTCGGACACGACTGAAGTGACTTAGAAGCAGCAGAAGCAGAAATCAATAACAAAAAGAAACATAAACAAATCCTCTTATATTTGAAGAAACTAAGCAATATGCTCCTAAACAAAATCCACCATTGAAATTAGAAAATTTTGAACTGAGTGATAATGAAAATACAACATATTTTCAATGTGCAGCTAAAGCCATGTTTAGAAGGGAATGTATAGCTAAGAAGAAGAAAGTTGAATGTCTGTGATCTAAGCACCCATCTCAAGAAAGCATATGAAATTAAACCCAGAGAAAAGAAGAAAAAGGAAGGATATAATAAAGATAAGAGCGGAAAATGCTGAAACATAAAATAGACAAGAGTCAGCAAGGCCAAAAGTTGGTTCTTTTATAAAAGCTAAATATTTCTTAAACTGTTACACTGAAATAAGAAAGAGAGAGAGAAAGAGAGAATGAATGAGAGAACCCACAATATCCTACCTATCTCAGAAATGCAAAAAAAAAAAAAAAAAAAAAGACATCACAACATATCCAACAAATTTTGAGAACATTATGAATAATTCAATGTCAGCAAATGACATGAGATGGTCAAATTCTGAGAAAACACCACATACTAAAATGTACACAGAATGGACTAAAAACAATTAAGAAATTTACATATGTAATTACAAAACTTCCCACAAAGTAAACTTTAGGTCCAAATGATTTCATTGACAAATTCCACAGTAATTTAAGGAATTTTTCAAATGCCAATTTTATTAATATTTCTCCAGATGATAGGAGAGAGGATATTTCCAATCACTTCAAGGCCATCTTTGTCATTCCAAAGCTTAATTAGTACATTACAAAAAATTCACATGCCAATCTCACTGTTGAAAAATAGAAGCAAAATTGCTTTAAAAAAAAAAAAAAAAAGGACCAAGCCAAGCCCTTGTTGTCACTATTCTAAGAAATTGTTCCCTCATGCCTCTTAGAGTGCAAGAATTAGGATAAGAGTACCATGTAGAATACCAAGTCTATCTGTATTTGGAATGGAGTCATAAACTATAACAAAGAAGATGAATCTAATATTATGAAAAGGTTGACTACAGAAAAGAATGCTTCTATTTTAGGTGATAAGACTGAAAAACACTTTTGGAGTTGTTATTATATGCTAAGCTCTGTGTAAAGCACTATATGTCCATTATTTCACTTAAACCTTTATAAAAATCCTGTGAAATAGCTACTATTGTCCCTATTTGACAGGAAACTAAGCATAGTGTTTATGATCAAGGCCATGTAACTAGTAAAGAGAGAAGCAATACTTCAATTATTATAAAAAATTATAGGTTTAACCACTATGTGTTTAACACTATAGTGTTTTTAACCACTATGCCATACTGCCCCCCTGAGGACAAAGATCATATTTTATCTCTATTGTAATACTTCATAGTGTCTAGCATGGTAGATGTTCAAAGAATATTTGCTGAATGAATGCATTTTTTAAAAAGTACATTTCAGCTAGGCCAAGGGATTTTCATGCATTCAAGTAATTTATGTGCTCTAGGGTAATATCTCTGTCATTCTTGGAATTTTAATCCCAATTTATTAGTATTGTTCTACATAGTGTTGTTCTTCCTTAAAGTCTGAATGAATAAATACAATGAATGAATTTTTTAATTAATCATTGATATTATGGGATCCAAACCAAAAGGAGTTCTAGAAACAGCTTAAAAGATTTCTTCATATGCTTGAATAAAGGGCTTTAGGACGTCTGAGGTCTCCAGAGATAAAGACATCAATGTAATGAACAAATATTTTTTAAGTAATTCTTATTGGACTATCCTTCTCCTCTCTCCTTTTGCTCTTCCATGAACAAAGATTTTTTTAAAGTTTAGATTTTTATTTTCACTACTGAGACTCTATTATTGGAGAATGGTCATCTTAGATATCACTAAGTATTGTGATAGTATTGGTATCATTTGTTAACTTAAGAATTTTTCTAAAAAATTTTAATTTTTAAAAGTCTCTCAGTTCATCAATCCAATTTAAAATCTACTATAACTCCAGGTATTCACAATCTTATAAAGACAAACACATCTAAATAAATGATTCTACTACAAGAGAGTGACAAATACAATGAAAATCAAAAGCAAGATGCTATATGAAAAAATTCATTAAGACAGATATAGTTGAAAAGGTTATATTAATCCAAAAGACCATTTATTGGGCAGCTATCACTAGTCAGGCACTGTGAACATCATGAAAGAGACAAAGATGCATTAACAAAAGATTTCTACACTTAAGTTCATACCTTTGCAGAATTAACTAAAAATAAAAATTATGGTACTAACTGTGAAGTGTTATAAAAAATTGCGTATAAATAATGTGGGTTCTCTTTGCTAGAATTTTGTTGAAGATTTTTACATCCAAGTTCATCAGCGATATTGGCCTGTAATTTTTTTTTTTTTTTTGCTGGCATCTTTGTCTGGTTTTGGTATTAGGGTGAATGGTGGCCTCATAGAATGAGTTTGACAGTTTAGCTTCCTCTGCAATTTTTTTGGAAGAGTTTGAGTAGGATAGGTGTTAGCTCTTCTCTAAATTTTTTGTAGAATTCACCTGTGAAGCCATCTGGTCATGGGCTTTTGTTTGTTGGAAGATTTTAAATTAAAGTTTCGATTTCTGTGCTTGTGAAGGGTTTGTGATACACCATCAATACACAATCAATGTAATACACCACATTCACATTTAAGATTTTATATTTCTTCCTGGTTCAGTTTTGGAAGGTTATACTTTTCTAAGAATTCATCCATTTATTCCAAGTTGTCCAACTTATTGTCATATAGTTGCTGATAGTAGTCTCTCATGATCCTTTGCATTTCTGTCTTGTCTGTTGGAATTTCTCCAATTTCATTTCTAACCTGTTGATTTGATTCTTCTCCGTTTTTTTTCCTTGATGAGTCTGGATAATGGTTTGTCTATTTTAATTATCTTCCCAAAGAACCAGCTTTTAGTTTTGTTGATTTTTGCTATAGTCTCCATTGTTTCTTTTTCATTTTTTTCTGCCCTAATTTTTATGATTTATTTCCTTCTACTAACCCTGGGGTTCTTCATTTCTTCTTTTTCTAATTGCTTTAGGTATAAAGTTAACATATTAAAGCAATCATACACCATGACGAAGTGGGCTTTATCACAGGGATGCACGGGTTCTTCACTATTACTAAATCAATCAATGTGATACACCACATTAACAAATTGAAACATAAAAAAACATGATTATTTCAATAGATGCTGAGAAACCCTTTGACAAAATTCAACATTCATTTATGATAAAAACCCTCCAAAAAGCAGGCATAGAAGGAACATACCTCAACATAATAAAAGCCATATGTGATAAACCCACAGCAAACATTATCTTCAATGGTGAAAAATTGAAAGCATTTCCCCTAAAGTCAGGAACAAGACAAGGGTGTCCACTCTTACCACTACTATTCAACATATTTTGGAAATTTTAGCCACAGCAATCAGAGAAGAAAAAGGAATAATAGGAATCCAGATAGGAAAAGAAGAAGTAAAACTCTCACTGTTTACAGATGACAAGATCCTCTACATAGAAAACCCTAAAGACTCCACCAGAAAATAACTATAGCTAAGCAATGAATATAGTTGCAGGATATAAAATTAACACAGAGAAATCCCTTGCATTCCTATACACTAACAATGAGAAAACAGAAAGAGAAATTAAGGGGAAAAGTCGATTCACCATTGCAACGAAAAGCATAAAATACTTAGGACTAAATCTACCTAAAGAAACAAAAGACCTATATATAGAAAATGATAAAACACTGATGAAAGAAATAAAAAATTACACAAATAGATGGAGAAATATACCATGATCACAGACCAGAAGAATCAATATAGTGAGAAAGAGTATACCACCCAAAACAATCTATATATTCAATGCAATCCGTATCAAGCTACCCACGGTATTTTTCACAGAACTAGAACAAATAATTTCATAATTTGTTTGGAAATAAAAAAACCTTGAATAGCCAAAACAATCTTGAGGAAGAAGAATGGAACTGGAGGAATCAACCTGGCTTACTTAAGACTATACTACAAAGCTACAGTCATCAAGACAGTATGGTACTGACACAAAGACAGAAATATAGGTCAATGGAACAAAACAGAAAGCCCAGAGATAAATCCATGCACCTATGGACACTTTATCTTTGACAAAGGAGGCAAGAATATACAATGGAGAAAAGACAATCTCTTTAACAAGTGATGCTGGGAAAACTGGTCAACCACTTGTAGAAGAATGAAACTGGAACACTTTCTAACACCATACACAAAAATAAACTCAATGTATATTAAAGATCTAAATGTAAGACAAGAAACTATAAAATTCCTAGAGGAAAACAGGAAAAAACACTCTCCAACATAAACCACAGCAGGATCCTCTATGACCCACCTCCCAGAGTAATGGAAATAAAAGTAAAAATAAACACATGGAACCTAATTAAAAGCTTTTGCACAACAAAGGAAACTATAAGCAAGGTGAAAAGACAGCCTTCGGAATGGGAGAAAATAATAGCAAACAAAGCAACTGACAAAGAATTAATCTCAAAAACATACAATCAACTCCTGCAGCTCAATTCCAGAAAAATAAACGACCCAATCAAAAAATGGGCCAAAGAACTAAACAGACTTTTCTCCAAAGAAGATATACAGATGGCTAAAAACACATGAAAAGATACTCAGCATTGCTCATTATCAGAGAAATGCAAATCAAAATCACAATGAAGTACCATCTCATGCCAGTCAGAATGGCTGCTATCCAAATGTCTACAAGCAATAAAAGCTGGAGAGGGTGTGGAGAAAAGGGAACCCTCTTACACTGTTGGTGGGAATGCAACAGCCACTATGGGGAACAGTGTGGAGATTCCTTAAAAAAAAAAAAAAAAAACTGGAAATAGAACTGTCGTACTACCCAGCAATCTCCCTGCTGGGCATACACACTGAGGAAACCAGAATTGAAAGAGACACGTGTACCCCAATGTTCATCACAGTAATGTTTACAATAGCCTGTCCATGGAAGCAACCTAGATGTCCATCGGCAGATGAATGGATAAGAAAGCTGTGGTACATTTACACAATGGAATATTACTCAGCTATTAAAAAGAATGCATTTGAATCAGTTCTAATGAGGTGGATGAAACTGGAGCCTATTATACAGAGTGAAGTAAGCCAGAAAGAAAAACACCAATACAGTATATTAACACATATATATGGAATTTAGAAAGATGGTAATGATGACCCTACATGTGAGACAGTGAAAGAGGCACAGATATAAAGAACAGACTTTTGGACTGTGTGGGAGAAGGCGAGGGTGGGATAATTTGAGAGAATAGCATTGAAACATATTAGCATATGTGAAATAGATTGCCAGTTCAGGTTCGATGCCTGAGACAGGGCACTCAGGGCCGGTGCACTCGGACAACCCTGAGGGATGGGATGGGGACGGAAGTGGAAGGGTTTTCAGGATGGGGAACACATGTACTCCCATGGCTGATTCATGTCAAAGTATGGCAAAAACCACTGCAATATTGTAAAGTAATTAGCCTCCAATTAAAATAAATTAATTAATTTAAAAAATAGTGTGGGAACACAGCAAAGGAAAAGACTAAATCTTGTTTAAAATGAGGAAGGCTTCCCGAGGAGATAATGTCTTCTTTAAAATGTTATTTATTTATATTGCTTTGAATATGTAATATACTCAAATGGTTAAAAAATATAGCAATAAACAAAGGTTTATATTGAAAAGTCCCATTCTTATCCCCTCCCCACATATGCCACACTTCCTACCCTCTATAAGTTCAGCTTAGTTCAGTTCAGTTCAGTTCAGTCACTCAGTCATGCCTAACTCTTACGATCCCATGGACTGCAGCTTACCAGGCTCCTTTGTCCATAGCATTTTCCAGGCAAGAGTGCTGGAGTCGGTTCCCATTGCCTTCTCCTCAATAAAGCAGAAGTAGATGTTTTCCTGGAACTCTCTTGCTTTTTTGATGATCCAATGGATGTTGTCAATTTGATCTCTTGTTCCTCTGCCTTTCCTAAATCCAGCTTTAACATCTGGAATTTCATGGTTCATGTACTGCTGAAGCCTGGCTTGGAGAATTTTGAGCATTACTTTACTTGCATGTGAAATGAGTGCAATTGTATGGTAGTATGAGCATTCTTTGATATTGCCTTTCTTTGGGATTGGAATGAAAACAACTTTTCCAGTCCTGTGGCCACTGCTGAGTTTTCCAAATTTGCTTGCATATTGAGTGCAACATTTTCACAGCATGATCTTTTAGATTTGAAGTAGATCAACTAGAATTCCATCACCACCTCGAGCTTTGTTCCTAGTGATGCTTTCTAAGGCCCACTTGACTTCACATTCCAGGATGTCTGGCTCTAGGTGAGTAATCACACCACCCTGATTATCTGGGTCATGAAGATCTTTTTTGTTCAGTTCTTCTGTGTATTCTTGCCACCTCTTCTTAATATCTTCTGCTTCTGTTAGGTCCATACTATCTCTGTCTTTTATCGAGCCTATCTTTCATGAAATGTTCCCATGGTATCTCTAATTTTCTTGAAGTGATCTTTAGGCTTTCCCATTCTATTATTTTCCTCTATTTCTTTCCATTGATCACTCAGTAAAGCTTTCTTATCCTTGCTATTCTTTGGATCCCTGCATTCAAATGGGTACATCTTTCCTTTTCTCCCTTGCTTTTCACTTCTCTTCACAGCTGTTTGTAAGGCCTCCTCAGACAGCCATTTTGCCTGTTCGCCCTTCTTTTTCTTCAGGAAGGTTTTGATCACTGCCTCCTGTACAGTGTCACCAACCTCCATCCATATTGCTTCAGGCACTCTGTCTATCAGATCTTTAATCTATTTCTCACTTCCACTGTATAATTGTAGGGATTTGATTTAGGTCATACTTGAATGGTCTAGTGGTTTTCCCTACTTTCTTCAAGATGGCAGGCACTGGAGTGGTGGCTGATGGCACTGAAGTGGCAGCAAAGAGATACCCCACGTCCAAGGGCAGAGAATCCCCAGCAAGATGGTAGGTGCTGAAGTGGTGGCTGAGTGCCATTGTATTGACTTAGAGGAGATATACCATGTCCAAGGGCAAAGGAGAAGCCCCAGCAAGATGGTAGGAGGGGCGAAATCTCATTTAGAATCAACCCCATTCCCACCAGAGATGCTTAGAGGGCTGAAACATACCTTGTGTGCACCAGGTCCCAGAAACCCCACAGAGAATGAGACAGAGCTGTGTTTGAGTGTCTCCTGTGTAGGTACAGGTCAGCAGTGGACTGCCACAGGGACAGAGGTTCTGGGTGCAGTAGACCTGGATATGGCATAAGACCTCTTGGAGGAGGTCTCCATTAACCCCAGCATAGGACTGCCAAAACTTACACAGGACTGGGGAAAAAGACTTTTGGGGTGTACAGACAAAACCATGTGTGCACCAGGAACCAGGAGAAAGAAGTAGTGACCCCACAAGAGACTGACCCAGACTTGCCCATGAGTGTCCAAGAGGCTCCAGTAGAGGCGGTGTGGCATGCTGCAGGGTTGGGGGCACTGAGTGTAGCGTGCATCCATGGGACCTTTTGAAGGAGTCGCCATTATCTTCATTACCCCCACCATAGTTTGGCCTCAGGTAAATAACAGACAGGGAACATAGCCCCGCCCGTCAACAGAAAATTGTGTTAAAGTTTTACTGAACATGGCCCCACCTATCAGAACAAGACCTAGTTTCTCCTCAGTCAGTCTCTCCCATCAGGAAGCTCCCATAAGCCTCTTATCCTTCTCCATCAGAGGGCAGACACACTGAAAACCATAATCACAGAAAATTAACCAATCTGATCACATGGAACACAGCCTTGTCTAACTCAATGAAACTATGAGCCATGTGCATGTCATGGTGGAGAGTTCTGACAAACTGTGGTCCCCTGGAGAAGGGAATGGCAAACCACTTCAGTATTCTTGCTTTGAAAACCCCATGAACAGTATGAAAAGGCAAAAAGATAGGACATTGAAAGATGAGCTCCCCAGGTCAGTAGGTGCCCAATATGCTACTAGATATCGGTGGAGAAATAACTCCAGAAAGAATGAAAAGACAGAGCCAAAGCAAAAACATCACCAAGCTGTGGATGTGACTGGCGATAGAAATAAAGTCTGATGCTGTAAAGAGCAATATTGCATAGGAACTTGGAATGTTTGTTCCATGAATCAAGGCTGTGTTCTTTGCCTGGAAAAGTTCCTTTAGCAATTGTTATAAAGCTGGTTTGGTGGTGCTAAACTCTCAGCTTTTGCATGTTTATAAAGCTTTTGATTTCTCTGTTGAATCTGAATAAGAGTATTGCTGGTTAGAGTATTCTTGGTTGAAAGTTTTTCTTTCACCTCTTTAAATGTATCCTGCCACTCTCTTCTGGCCTGCAGAGTTTTTGCTGAAAAGTCAGCTAAACCTTATCGGGTTTCTCTTGTATGTTTTTTGTTGCTGTTTTCTTGTTGCTTTTAATTTTTCCTTTGTATTTAATTTTTATTAATTTAATTAATATATATCTCAGCATGTTTCTCCTGGGTTTATCTTTTATGGGACTCTCTGCACAGACTCTCTGCACTTCTCAGACTTGAATGATTTTTTTTTTTTTCCTTTCCTATGTTAGTAAAGTTTTCAAAATGATGTCATCAAATATTTTCTCAGGCCCTTTCCTTCTGTCTTCTTCTTCTGGGGCCCTTATAGTTCAAATGTTGAGGTGTTTACTGTTGTCCCAAAAGTCTCTGGGATTATTCTCATTTATTTTCTTTTTTTTTTTTTTTTTTCTGTTCCACAGCAGAGATTTCCACCACTATGTCTTCTGGGTCACTTGAGGACGGCATGACAACCCACCACAGTATTCTTGCCTGGAGAATTTCATGGACAGAGGAGCCTGGGAGTCCATGGAGGCTACAGTCCATGGGGTTGCAAAAAGTTGGTCATGGGGGTGTCAATATGCAGTTTCTATAGCTGCAAGTAAGGTTGGTAGCTTTTCTTCTTTAGTTGCATGGCCCCTGGGATTCAACTATGGTTTTAACCTCACCTCTGCATGTGGGCCACCCATAGGTGTCTGCTCCTGAAGCGCCCTAGAGCACTCGGGTCTGCCCAAGTGAGGACAGAGTGAGGAGGTGGCACAGTTGCTGGAGTCACAGGAGCCCTGGCAGGGACAAGTACACAAGGGGTCAGCAGCCTAAAAAGACTAGGCCCTGGTGGTGACACAGATTGAGAGATCTGACCCTGGTGGGAGCCTTTCCTAGCTCCTAGCCACTGTCACAAGATGGGCAGCTCCAGCAGGGGGCCCTCCTAATGGCTGACAGCAGGTGTGTGAGGACCAGGCCTGGTAAAGCCTGTTCCTTGTGCCTGGGGTGGGGAAGGGGCCAGAAAGTGGGGAGAGAGGCAGCAATGGTGGCTCTATCCCTGTGCATCACTCAACTAAGGCACCTTGCTTCTATGGCAGCTTGAGTTTCCTCCATGAGCATGTCCTGTTGCATATTCCCTCACTCCAATCCCCTCAGGCTTTCTCCTCACAGCCAGTAGCAGTCCTCTCCCTTGGTTTGCTCATGATCCAGCACCCAGGTCCGGTGCACACAGGCAGACACATGTTCCAGGCTGAAACGCACAGGATTGTGGCCCAGGTCATCTGTGTAGGTCTCACTCTGTCCTTCCTGCCCCAAAATAGCCCTTTTGCTTTCCTCTGACAGCTCCAGGTGCTTTTCTTCTGTCCCAACTAATTTCCCATTGGTGAGAGAATTTCCCTGGATATGGGAATCTCTCTGCTCCTTCAGCTGCTCCCACCCCAGAGGTGTGGGTCCTATCCTGCTTCCTCTCATCTTCTTTTTCCCTTCTTTTCTCCTACCTGGTTATGCAGGAATATTTCTTGTCCTTTCTGATGTTCGAGGTCTTCTGTTAATGTTCAACTGGTGCTCTGTGAAAATTGTTCTGTCTGTATTCTTGATGTGTTTGTGGAGAGAGATGAAGTCTATATTTTCCTACTACTTCACCATCTTGCTTTTTCTAAGGGATTATTGATTTTACTCCTTATGCCCCTAGAACATCCACTTCTAGTTTTATAAATTAGGCCATTAACATTAATAGCTACAATAATTTTTCCTGATTTTTCCTCATTTTATTAATATAATCAGCTCTTTTTCTGTTATATATTTATTTTCTAACTAGAATAGTAACATAACCATATATAACTTTTGTTTCCTGGGTCACATCATCATGAATGTAAAATAGAGTTATTTTAGCAATCATTAAATAGTATTTCTATAAATCTGGGCTCATTTGTTTTAAAAATAAGTCTAATACCTGCTCTACTTCTCCCTTCTCAAGGGCCCGGTGCATCACAATTAGATTCGAGAGTCCTTAGGACATTTCGCAGATGCCATGTGAACCAGTCCTCTTGGCTGCTACTTGGTGCCTTTCATTTCTTCCTCTTCTTGCTGTAGTAATGTCTCCTGTCCTTGTCTATGTCCCCCAAGAGCTATGAAATCCACTGCCATGGATTGAAGGCACCACTCATTACTTTACTTGTAACTATTGAAGGGTCTTGCTGCTAATGATATTCTTGGACATTTTTATGGTAAGACTGATCATATTAACTGCCCTTGCCTGAGAGGGATATATGAACTGAGGATGCCATCTCTTACCTCAGGTTTCTAACACTGTTGGTCCTGAAAGTTCAAAGTAAGGAATAAACACTTAATGTGTCATGTATACAGTATAGTCAAGGTAAAACAGTTACGTAATGTTGTGTGATGAGGTGAAACAGCTCATTACACTTTTCACTCTTTTTTTGTTTGGTATCCCTCTAGGACTCAAAAATATGAGTCCCTTTGAGTGAGCTGGGTCGGTGACTAATCCATCTGAGTGATATACACCTCTGCTATAACTGTAATCACTTTTTCTAATGGGGCTGAACTATTGTCTTTGAATTCATCTTGAGTTTGGTAACTTTTTTCTTTCCTGTGAGTGAATTATTTTATCTTCCAAGAGGTTCTTTGGTCCCTCTGATAGCTTGGTTCCTAGAACTGCTTTTCAACTGGTCCACTAAGTACGTCCAAACATGTCAAAACCCTAAATGGAACAAAACTTGGGTATATATTGAGACCCCATGCAACTTTCTGTTTCTGGCAAAAATTTTGTAGTATATGCTACCATCTATATCTCAGGAATAAATTCTTGCAATGATGGTAAAATAATCAATTCTTTAATACTCTAAGCTTAGCTCACAGGCTCAGATTATCACATACTGTACAACACTCAACTTTGTGATATCCTCTCCTGGTGCACAGGCACACACACACACACACACACACACACACACACACACACTCACAAAGATGATTGTATAAAGCTGGGCTATAATGCAGATTCCAAATTACCTCTGATGTGAATTCATACTCTTTTTCAAGATTAGCATTTTCCTTTCTGTCTCTGATGCCTTCCACCTTACAGAAGTAGGCCCCTGGGTAATTTATGCCTTCTGAAACTTGCTGAGACCTCTCTGGAGGAGCCACATGTTCATAAACCACTGTTCACCACTGTTCATTGGAAACCTGTGGTTATAGGTAAGCAGATTCCCTTGTTTATAATGGCAATCACTCCAACCTAATTTTGTGGCTCACTCTATCTTAGCTTCTCTTGTTTCTCATGGAAATTAAACACAATCAAATGTGAATTTTTCCTAGGCAAAGGACAGATATTTCATATTCTTGTCTTAGTTCCCAAGCACTGGACTCACAGATTGAAGAAAATTATCATTTCCTATTCACCTGTGGGCAACTGATCATATTTGTAGACTCCCCCTGTATTAGATGCACCTTGTTTTCTGCCAGCACTTTTTATACAGATAGTGGCCTCAAACTTTAATCTCATTAGATAGAGTAAATATTCACCTGTCATCCATTTTATACTGGACAGGGAGGGACCAAAGTCTACAACAGTACTCATTATCATCTTGGAGTCCCTGGTACCATAATTCAGCATTGCTTTCACTGCTATCAGCCACACTAAGGCTTCATCTGGGAATTTCCTATTGTTTCTCACTTTATCTAGCTACATGGTAGGTCAGTCTTAACCTAATTTCTGGTCTCAACACCCATTCCAAGTTAGACACTTGTGGACAGTCAGAATACCTGCTAAATATGCAAAAATGAAGGGTAAAAAAATATGGTGTTTTTCTTAGAGTCTTTCTACCCAACTGCTAAGAATGACATGTCTGGCTCTTAACCATTTGTGCTCCACCACAACACCCCAACTCCTAGCATTTTCAGCAAAGTACTCAAATACTTTAGGTTGTGAATCTCCAGAGAGTCATAATGGGCTGCTTCCGAATTTTTGTGTGCCCATCACCTGGCTACTTTGCATAATAGCTTGTATAGAGAGAAGCATGTCTTCCATAAAATCTAAATAGCCATTATTACAGCCTTTTAATTTTAGGCATCATGATTAAAAGAATTGGCTTCCAGGAGTCTATTTCCTACAAGTTCTGCTATCTGGTTTTAAAAACAAGACATCTTTCTTTTTTTTATTTTTTTATTTTTTTCCATTAACACTATGGCTTGCCATTATGGATTGTTTCCAGATAGACTATCAAATTTGGACATCTTTTCTAGTATACAGAAGTTTTATATGGGAAATATTGTCTTCAGTCACCATTGGTAACAACACAACACAAAATTCAGTTCAAAATTAGTTCTAAGGTTTTTCTCTTTTAATAACCACTGCCGCTGCTGCTGCTAAGTCGCTTCAGTCGTGTCCAAATCTGTGCGACCCCATGGACTGCAGCCTATGAGGCTTCTTCATCCATGGGATTCTCCAAGCAAGAACACTGGAGTGGGTTGCCATTTCCTTCTCTTAATAACCACACTCCTTGCTAATGCCCTCACTAATTTTCGCGATATCCACTTAGAAAAATTAAATGTGCAAAAAAATCCCATGTGTTTCTATTTTTCTTGAAAATACCAGTGCAAAACTGGGCATAATATCAATGCCTGACTGACTACTTTCAAATTATATGATTCTTAAAGTAAATCTTCGTATTGTTTTGTCACTGTGTCATGTCTGACTCTTTGAAACACTATGGCCTGCAGCACGCCAGGCTTCACTGCCCTTCACTATCTCCCAGAGCTTGCTCAAACTCATATCCATTGAGTCTATGATGCCATCCAACCATCTCATCCTCTGTCATTTCCTTCTCCTCCTGCCTTCAATCTTTCCCAGAATCAGGGTCTTTTCCAGTCAGTCAGTTCTTTGCATCAGGTGGCCAAAGTATTGGAGCTTCAGCTTCAGCATCAGTCCCTCCAATGAATATTCAGGATTTATTTCCATTAGGATTAACTACTTTGATCAGGAAAGATATAAGCATCTGAACGCAGAGTTCCAAAGAATAGCAAGAAGAGATAAGAAAGCCTTCCTCAGTGATCAATGCAAAGAAATAGAGGAAAACAAACAATGGGAAAGTCTAGAGATCTCTTCAAGAAAATCAGAGATATCAAGGGAACATTTCATGCAAAGATGGGCTTGAAAAAGGACAGAAATGGTATGGACCTAACAGAAGCAGAAGATATTAAGAAGACATGGCAAGAATACACAGAAGAACTGCACAAAAAAGATCTTCACGACCCAGATAATCACGATGGTGTGATCACTCACCTAGAGCCAGACATCCTAGAATGTGAAGTCAAGTGGACCTTAGAAAGCATCACTACGAACAAAGCTAGTGGAGGTGATGGAATTCCAGTGGAGCTATTTCAAATCCTGAAAGATGATGCTGTGAAAGTGCTGCACTCAATATGCCAGCAAATTTGGAAAACTCAGCAGAGGCCAAAGAACTACAAAAGTCAGTTTTCATTCCAATCCCAAAGAAAGGCAATGCCAAAGAATGCTCAAACTATGGCAAATTGCACTCATCTCACATGGTAGTAAAGTAATGCTCAAAATTCTCCAAGCCAGGCTTCATCAATACGTGAACCGTGAACTTCCTGATGTACAAGCTGGATTTAGAAAAGGCAGAGGAACGAAAGATCAAATTGCCAACATCTGCTGGATCATGGAAAAAGCAAGAAAGTTCCAGAAAAACATCTATTTCTGCTTTATTGACTATGCCAAAGCCTTTGACTGTGTGGATCACAAGAAACTTTGGAAAATTCTTCAAGAAATGGGAATATCAGACCACCTGACCTACCTCGTGAGAAATCTGTATGCAGGTCAGGAAGCAAGAGTTAGAACTGGACATGGAACAACAGACTGGTTCCAAATAGGAAAAGGAGTATGTCAAGGCTGTATATTGTCACCCTGCTTATTTAACTTATATGCAGAGTACATCATGAGAAACGCTGGACTGGAAGAAACAAAAGCTGGAATCAAGATTGCCGGGAGAAATATCAATAACCTCAGATATGCAGATGACACCACCCTTATGGCAGAAAGTGAAGAGGAACTAAAAAGCCTCTTGATGAAAGTGAAAGAGAAGAGTGAAAGAGTTGGCTTAAAGCTCAACATTCAGAAAACGAAGATCATGGCAACTGGTCCCATCACTTCATGGGAAATAGATGGGGAAACAGTGGAAACAGTGTCAGACTTTATTTTTTTGGGCTCCAAAATCACTGCAGATGGTGACTGTAGCCATGAATCTAAAAGACACTTACTCCTTGGACGGAAAGTTATGACCAACCTAGATAGCATATTCAAAAGCAGAGACATTACTTTGCTGACAAAGGTCCGTCTAGTTGAGGCTATGGTTTTTCCTGTGGTCATGTATGGATGTGAGAGTTGGACTGGGAAGAAGGCTGAGCGCCGAAGAATTGATGCTTTTGAAC